>NW_015394213.1:23107-29729 GCF_001527695.2 Protobothrops mucrosquamatus
TATCACAGTGACAAAATTCTCCCCACCTTCTTCAGAATGTCAGAGATTTATTTCTAAAAAAAATTATTACCAAATAGTGCATAATAATTTTAACTGTCCTTTTTATTACCAATGTTCCAGAACCATTTTATTATTTTATAATAAAAGCTACAAAATACAGAAAGTATATAGGCTCCATTCAAAGCAAGGTTAAAAAAAAAGACTATTTTTAGTTTGGGATTATCATATTAATAAGAAAATAAAAGATTTTCAGATTTTAAGACTGATCAATGTAATTTATATAATTACTAAGAAAGTCCTTACCTAAGCAGACAAAAAATACTGAAGACTTAGTTTCTGTAAGGTTTACTGTGGGGTAAACACTCTAATGAGCCTGCCCATTCCATTCATAACTCGAGAATCTCATACCTTGAACGAGATCACTTCCTGCTCATTAACACGTGTGCGGCTCGTTAAATGAACATGAGGTATCTCAGGGTGGGGAAGGCTATGGGGGGGGGGTAGTGATAGAACAGGCCAAGGGCTCCCCGACCCACTAAGATATCTCATGTTTCCCCCTCCCTTCCTGCTGCATCGGACTCACTTACCTTGAAAAGATCCATCTCCTCTCTGCCGCCGTTTCTGCCTTTTGAGGGAGAGGAGAGTTGATGGAAACTCCTGAGTACCTATAATATCGCTCAAGTTCAGGCATCCATCCTCTTTTGCAAAGAATGGGAGCCTGAACTCTCGCGGTGTTTGTGGTGTGCCCCCAACTCCTTTCCGCCACTGCCGGAACAATTTTCATCAGGACGGAGGCCTTGGGGAGACCGGAAGCTCCGTCTGCATGCAAATGCAGTTAGAAAGGGAGCAAAACACTCCATTTCTCAAACGCACCACTGGCAGCCATGCTGAACTTCCAGAATCTGTCAGGTCTCTGTCTGGGTAAAAAGACTTTTTAGAGCGCCTATGGGTCATTTGGAAATGAAACATTCGCTTCATTTTCAAATGCCCCATAGGGGCTGAAACACTTTTTATCCGAACAGAGAACTGACAGACAACTGCAAGCTCTGCGTGGCTGCCAGTGGCATGTTTGAGAAATGGAGAAGAAGACTCTTTCTCAAGCGCCCCATTCCAAGCATACGAAGCTTACAGTCTGTGTTAGGTCTCCGTTTGGATAAAAAGTGTTTCAGTGCTTATGGAGCGCTTCAAAACACAAGACACTGGCGGTGTCAGCTACCTGAACGGCTATGATTCCCCCCTCCCCAGCCACCCCGCCCAACCTACTCCTTGCCTGACCGGCTGGCTGGCACAAATCCTGAGCAATCTTCTTCTTGTCGACCTCCCCACTCAAGTGGTGGCAGCCACTTGAGTTTCTCGGCTCCATCTGGGTGTAAGAAAGTGGAGACACAGCACAGGATTGTTCTCAAGAAGATCCAGGTACACTGCTTGCTCACGTGCACCAGACTTGTTAAGAGCAATCTCGCTGTTGCGCCTCTGCTTTTTTCCACTCAGATGGAGCCAAGAAACCAAAGCTGCTGGCGGAGGCGGCGGTAGCTGCCACCTGAGCAGCCATAATCCCCTCCGCCCAGCCACCCTGCCTGACCTGACCTACTTGTTGCCTGGCAGGCCAGCTGGCACAAATCCTGACCACTCTTCTCGTTATCCTCTCTACTCAAGCAGCAGCAGCGGCTTGAGTTTCTTGGCTCCGTCCGAGTGGAGAAAACCAAAGGCACAGCAGCGGGATTGCTCTCAATAAGGCCGGCGCAAGTGAGTGAGCAGCACAGAGCAATCCTGCTGCTGCATCTCCGCTTTCTTCGTTTTGGATGGAGCCAAGAAACTCAAACCGCTGCCATCGCTTGAGTGGGGAGGACGACAAGGAGAAGAGTGGTCAGGATTTGTGCCAGCCAGCCGGTCAGGCAAGGAGTAGGTTGGGCAGGGTGGGTGGGTGGCTGACTGGAGCAGGGGAATCATGGCTGCTCACGTGGCTACTGCCACCGGTGGCGGCGTCTTGGACGCAGGTACAAGGGGCCTGGCTCTGCAATGCCTCCTCGCTCAGTTGAAGGCTTTGTTTCTGCCCTCAAACTAAGGCCGGCACACATGAGCAAGCAGCACACCCGGGCAATGGATGGCATTGGTTCCTGTGCCCGGCCAACTCCGATTCCACACTTTGCCCCATAGGCATGCAAATGAAGCAAACAATCCCCCCCCCCGAAAATGGAAGCTTCTGGGGACCATGATGTCTTTTGCAGAGAATTTGTGTTTGAATTTGCGTGATATTACGGCACCCAGGAGCTTCCATTTTTGGCGCAAAAAGCATTTCCAAGCTGATTCTCCTCTCCCTCAAAGAGAAAGAAACCGCAGCAGAAAGGAGACAGATTTTGCAAGGTGAATGTATCCAGCGCGGCTGGGAGGGGAAAGCAGTTGTGGGAAGTGGGGGGGGGGGAAATAGAGTGAATGTTGCAGAGCCATGGTGCTGCATTATTTGTGATTTTGAGATTTGCTCGTAAACACTAGGGGGCGTCTGTCAGTAACTTCAAACGAGTGTTAAGTAAATGCTCGTAACTCTGGGATTACCTGTAATTATCCCTTTGTACAATCTAATAAATGTAGGCATGTTTAAGGTCACACACTATATACAACTTCTGTTTACATAGTTATTAGTGTCAGTTCTGATATTTTAAAATTCTTAAAAAGCACTTTACACTTAAGATAACTCTAAGAATACACTAGAATTCAGACATAATTTGTTTTGTTCTTGCTATATAGTAAAAGCAAACAGAATATATCACTGGAGTATTTTTGTTCATTATTCTTTCAAAACCTTTTTCAGATGAAAAAAAATCAACTAATGGTGAGTTGTCTTTTAACGCAAGCCACCATCAATCTCATGTCTGATTACCATCTCATTATTTAATTAGAAACATGGCTGGTCCTGTATTAGTAAGCAACAACAAAATTTTACAATCAACATAAAACAAAATCCTGATTATGTTGAAGTTATCAGATCCCAGTTGAGTAACTTTATTATGTATCTCAATTTTGTTGTTGACACAATGTGGAATCGCAAGCAAAAGTACAGTTAATGAAATTTTCTTATTACATACTCAAAAGGAGAATTTAGGAAAGATAATTGCCATGACTTCCCTAGCAAATCTATCTTCACACTTACCAGTTTTAGAGGTTGACTGAGTTGAAGCCATTAGATCTGTTGGCAGCATCCATTCTGGAAGCTGTCTTTTTCGCTGAGCAGGCCTTGATTCTTCTTTTTTAGGAAGAGTAAACTATAAACAAAAAAGTAAATTAATATATTATTACATATTTTTCACAGGGATTAAAAAAAAGAATATTAACACACATGAGATCAATGAACATCCTTCTCCGTAGTTGTCACAATACCTTATATTCCTATATTAATGCAGCTGTATCATGCCCTAGTCAACTCATGTTTGGATGTTTTGAAAGTCCCTGAAAACCTAACTGTTCTCCCTGGCCTCCCTCAAGGCTAAAGGTAGTCCTTGACTCATGACCAGTTGCTTAACAACCATTCAAAGTTATGATGACTAAAATAAAGTTATTTACAACCCGTCCTTGGAATTACAATTGCTGCGTCACCCCTACAACCATGTGATAGTATTTCCGATGCTTTGCAGTTGTTTCACATTTATGACTAGTTGCAATACCCTATAATCATGTAATCATGTTTTGTGCAAGTTTTGCCATGGGCATTAAGTAAATCATTTGGTTAACGACCATATAGTAACTCAATGGCCAATGTAAAAAATAGTTGTAAAATTGAGCCTGGTTACGCAATGACTCTATTTATGACCATAAAAAGCTTACAATCAAAATTCCAGATTCAAATGTGATCATAATTTGAGGGCTACAGGTTACTGTTGTTGTTTGATTTGGTTTCTGTTCTCTTCTAGATGACTATGATCTTTTTTCAGTTTTTACTAGTCTTGTTCTTGAATCAGAGTAGGCAAGCTGCCCAAAGTTATTTTTTTGTATCCTGCCTTTATTATTTTTACAAGTAACCTAAGGTGGTGAACATATCCCTTACACCTTTCTCCTCTGGTTTTCCCCACAACAAAGACTTCTAAAGAAGTTAATCCCAGTGAGTTCAACAAAGACTATTCCACTCACAGTAAAGAGATATACTTTCAACCTAACTCTTTCACCGGGTAATAACACTCTTTACATGACAGAAGTAACTTCATCCAAAACAAGCTCTCTTGAGATGCCACCCGAGATCACAAGATTGAAACTAATAATCCATACAGAATTCACATTCACTTGTCTGGATTTGAATCTATATTGTGTAGAGGCGCAGGAAGACAGGCCAAGGTAAGTAATACCTGGGGACATCTTGGATAATAAAGACCTAACTTTTAGCTTACTGGCTCAGCCCTGTCACCACAACTTCTCTGAAAATAGATTTTCTACTACCTCATATTTCTTCTTATATGTGAAAAACATCTCCATCGTAAAATTCATTTAATTTTTCCATTAATAAAATTGCACTACACCATAATTGAAAATTACCTTCTCTGGGATTTCGGTTGCGTTTTCCACAAGTGAATGTACTTCTGGAAGCTGTTTTTTGTTAGAAGGGATTGTTGATTGTTCTGAAGGCTGACTGTGAGACATCATGGTTGACTGCAGAGTTGTAGGGATTTGATCTGGTAGGTCTTCTACACAGAGATTACCATTTTCCCTATTGCATATAATAAATCTCTTAATGGCAATGGATTGGCACAGATTGTTACTCATTACTTAGTAGAAGAAATTAAACTTTCTACCCAAAGTTATGATTTGGGACTCAAATTATTTCAGTGGAATTATTTTTATTGTTTCTTATTGTTGTTGCTGCAGTTGTTATATTTCTTTTAACCCTTTTTATTTTGTGACTTCAGGTCAATTTTTGACTTCTAGTCCCTACAGCATTCTTTACAAAATTTCAGAAGGAGTTTGCCATTGGCCCCTTCTAAGGCTGGGGGAAAGGGACCAGCCCAAACTCGCTACCAAAGACTGAAGAAATAAGCAAATTAAGTGTCTTGGAATCAAAAGCAGCATCTACAAGAAGCTTTTTTTCTTTAATCTTAAAGGAGCTATGTCTCTTTCCAGGCTTGTTTGCTGCTTGGAAAGCTGATCCCATTGTTGCTGCTAAACAAAGTAGTTCTGCATGTGTACAGAGGGGCAGCTGGAAGCTGCTTCAAAACAGCTGTGCAAGCCAGAAAAATATAACAATGGAAGGTTGCTTCATATGTGCTCCTGCCTGTTCCAAAGAATGCCTTTTAAAGAATTTGTACAATCCAATGTAATGAATCAGTAAACTATATATAAGCTTCTGTAGTTTTTCCATGATAATAGACAATACGTTCTGGATCTTATTTAGCATATATATAAGTGCTACAATATTTTTTTTAAGCACAAAACAAATACTGTTCATAGACAAGAGAAAAATAAGTATTTTATGTTAAATACTATGAATTTAATGCCCTATAAATTTAAGGTATTTATTCCCTGCTATTTTAGTAAAGCTAATGTTCCTACTCCATTCCACATCAGGAATGAACATTTGACCAAAAAAAAATCTGTTTTGCTCTGAAATATTACACAGAGGTTTGTTGCAGTGCTGTCCTTGAACTGTCATTACAACTTTCATTACTTTTTGTGATTTTGAAAAAAAACTGATGTTTCAATTATCTAACAATACAGGAACATCCAATATTTAAAATATTAGTATATTTATATATATGTGTGTGTATATATGTATATATGTATGTACAAAATCTCTAATTACATTTTGCATATGTACAATTGTTATAGTATTCATCTTATTTTTTTGTGCTGAAGGAGTAATACCTGCAATTACAGCTGAGATAAATAGAACAAATAATTTATTCAGCTACCACTTATCATAATGACTCAAACATAATTTGACTCATTTAGCATACTGCATATCAGATTATATTTTAAGAGGCAACTTGACACTGAAACTCACTGACACTTTTTCAACATCAAATCTCATTACCTTAGCAGGCTTTCCTTTTCCAGTGAAGTACGCAGAACCTTGAAAATGTATTTGTCTACTAACAGAGAAAAACTGTCACCTGGACACAACTGATGCCACTTATCTCTATCCAGTGGAAATAGTTGGTCATCTTCAACAGGCCAGTAAAAACAAGGGTTCACATGGACCTGCCAATTAAGAAGACTCTTAGTACAGATATCAGTGAAGACCTTGTAGGACTTAATAGGCTTATTTAATGTGGACTGATTCCATTACAATGCAGCAATGCAGCTTATTCTGGGAGAGTAATTACTTTAACACAATGAGAAAATGATTGTTATATATTAATTGAATTCACAGACCACAAATAAGGTTTACTAGTACAGGATCAAGAAAATTCCTTGCATGAGGTATTTCCATCAATTTACACTCTGTGGAGATTAACCAAAGCTACCTCATGTTTAGTGTTTTGACTTTTGTGTATTGTATAAGTACGTGCAGACTGCCCTGGCAGTTGGAACACGTATGAAGTACAAATAAATGTTATCTGTGTCTGTGTCTAGCAAATAGCTAACCAGAAGGTTGTTATTTCCTCCTTGAGAGCGAGGTCTTTGTGTAAAATTTCAATAA
>NW_015394213.1:32797-35572 GCF_001527695.2 Protobothrops mucrosquamatus
TGGAACACGTATGAAGTACAAATAAATGTTATCTGTGTCTGTGTCTAGCAAATAGCTAACCAGAAGGTTGTTATTTCCTCCTTGAGAGCGAGGTCTTTGTGTAAAATTTCAATAAAAGAGAGCTTACGATTCTACTCGAGGTTCTCACTTTTGCAGACAGCCCTGTGTCTTGTGTTTCATGGGAACCGGATCACTACAACACTCCTGCCAAATGCCACTACAGAGAATTTCAGGCTCCCTTGTGGAGAGCTTAACAATAATGATCACAAGACATGATGATGTCAAATGATTGTTTTGCACAAATGGCACAATTATTTAACAACATCTGAGATGCAAGCCAGAACATTTCCTTGCTGTTTTTCACTCACCGGGAATGCCCATGTTATAGTGGAAAGAAGGAAACTAAAGACTATTGGATTATTGAAGATAAATAGTTGTTCTTTCAATCTTACCTCACAAATATATTCACTAGATACTTAGGAAATGAAAAGAGAAATTTGAAGTGATGGCCAATTGTATTTTGAAACACAGCACAGCACCTCTATGTTGTTCATTACATTTCCCTTTTCAACTTTCTATGTAAGCCTAGAAAAATATGTAGCTCCTTTAACAGTAGTAGTAATTCTTAAATAAAAGTTAGGCTCAGCTGGTATAAAATGGTGCAAATATAATTGGCCAGCCTGTTGTCATTATACGGTAGCATGTGAACTAGAATAGAGAAGGTAAATGTGCTTTGGATCCAGTGCAGGTACTTTTTTGGTATTGTTTGCAGCTGTTTAAAAAAAACATGGTTTTTCCTGAGTTTGCGCCATATTGTAGCAATGTGAGGGCTTCAGAAAATATATCATTTGCAGAAATGATGTAATAACAGGATAGAATATATGGTAGCATCCTATCTCTGCCTGATTCAAGCCTCCTGGACAAACTATATATATATCACTATTAATTTTGAATTCTACCATTTAAGCCTCTATTTCCACTTAGGGCTAAAAATGAAAGGATATTCAACACTACCCACCGGTTTGATGCTAAGCTGGTCACCAACTATTTTCAGAGTAGCATGCTTCCTGGAAACTTTTTTATCTGTAACCTGGAAATAGACAATTCAATTATTTTTCAGCAGTTAATATGATGGGAATAATTTTTGTATAATAAATTATTGTATAAATTATTGTATAAATAAGCTATTTCCTTCAAAGATAAACTGTTTTGTTTTACCTATTATTAAAATGAAAATACTGCTCATCCTGTTTACACACAATAAAATATGCATGGCAACTCATGTCAAATACAGATTAAGCTATCCAATTAAGAACTAAAGAGCTAATTTAAATACATATTCATATTAAGGCACAGAGAAAGGAGAAAAACAAAAGAGCATCTCCATTTACTTTCTAAATCTATATTCACTATCTGGAAAATAGACAGCGAAAAGCAACTAACTAAAAACAGAGCTCTTCCACCTGAACAGCATTACAGAATGGGAGCTTCAGAAGGTAGATATAATCATGCAAGCAATATCTAAGTAAATTCATATTAAAGATACAGAAACCTTGTCCTTTTTGGTATGTATCCATCATGGCTAATAGGTCAAAATACAAGCATGAAAGGCCATTATTCCTTAAATCATTTCAACTGTGATCCAGAAAAACTGCATACAAAAGTAATACCATATAACAAATTGCCTTGTAGTTTCTTTTATTGTGGTCATCAACTTAGAAGATTTACACAGCTCTGAATAATTGGAAAAGCCCTTATTAAACTAAAAAGAGAATTGAGAACATAATTATAATTTCAAGTATGTAATAATACATAACTATAATATACAATATGCCTTCAATTAATTGTGGGGGTTCCTTCACAGAACTTGAATATTGTGACCTCTAGTGGACAATACAATATCTATACTCAAATCAAATATATAGCGTATTACGGTATTAGTGTGATAATCTTCTTTCAACTATTGAAAGTAAATAATCTGCAAATTAGAAAGCACAATCACAATGAGGTTGATGAAATAAAAAATTGACCAAAGCAACATTATTTTTAAAGAAAATGTTATAACTTTCAGAAACAACTTGAAAATTGGAATTTTATTCCAATGATAAAAAAAAGCTGGTTATTTGAGATTTCGTGGTTATCCATCTGTATTTATTGCTTATATTGGCTTTTCTTTTTGCATTTTACATATTTATATGCCTTTAAATGTATTTGTATGAGAAATACTGTTTTTCTTGAAATTATAATGAATATATGTATGGTTCTGGACTCAAAAAGAGGTTCCAACCTTGAATTAGTATGCTAAAGCAGGGGTCCCCAACCTGCAATCCATGGACCAGTATCAGCCATGGCATGCCAGCAACTGGTCCGCAAACAAAGCCCCATCTGTGAGATGCAGGCAGCACACAAAACCACACACTCTGGTCTGCGGAAAAACTTCTCTCCAAGGAACCAGTCCCTGGTGCCCAAATGGTTGGGGACCTCTGTGCTAAAGGATGCCATAAGAACTAATTCAAAGAGAATGAAACAAAAGGCTTCTGGTGGAAGACTGTGTGAAAAGCAGAGCTGATGGAGGCAGAATGAAGAGACAGCAAGTCTCTTTGATAATTCCTCTCCAGAGCCTAGTAAGTTCTTCAGACAGCTGTTCTTCACAAGGAGACAACAAGATAGGGTCTCCTGCTGGTTCAGAGCTCTAGGAGATGAAGTAATAGCCATCTTGCTCAAACCCAGTCTGTGGTTTTGAAAGGACACTATTTTTAAATTTTTACTTTTTGT
>NW_015394214.1:0-7325 GCF_001527695.2 Protobothrops mucrosquamatus
TGATTTGTAAGGAAGAGAAAATAGCCTGGGTAATATTTTACAAAAGCCATTCTAATATATTAGGTTTTCCTTTTAAGTCATTTAAGATATTCCTTGCAAAATCCCTCCAAGAGTGCAAAACTGGGTGTTCCTAAAACACCATACACCCCAAACATATGGTTACATACAGCTGCTGCAATACATTTGGGAACATCTTATCTCAGCATTTCCTGACCTACTGGCTTCTAGATGTTTTGGACTACAACTCCCACATGACTTTCTAGTCTTACCTCTATTTCTGAATTGCTCTGCTGCCTATTAACTGTAATCCTTCGCCACTGCAAATAAAAAGAAAATCAATGGCAGAGCATCTAGCTGTGTATGAAAAATCCTAGCCTCAATCCTCTTTCACTGCCCCTAGAGTCCCCTCCAATTTGTGCTACTGAATGTTGTCAGCTCAAAATTGGCTCTGCGGCTTTCCACCATTGTGAAGTAAGGAAAAATGCAAATGAGAACTCTGACTGATTTGTTCTATTATCCATTTGTTCAATTTCTTGACTATTCATGGCATTCTCCAGAATCTTCCCCAACACCAAAGTTTAATGGTATCAATATTTTTTTATATCTTCAAAGTACAACTTTTGCTTTCACGAGGAAGACAATTGTCTGCAAGATTCTGACCTTTGTAAGTATAGATCATTTAAATATGAGCCAGCAGTGTGCTACAGCTGCCAAAAAAGCCAACACAGTGCTAGGCTGCATTAACAGAGGGATAGAATCAAGATCACGTGAAGTGTGATCACTTTACAATGCCTTGGTAAGGCCACACGTGGAATACTGCATCCAATTTTGGTCACCACAATGTAAAAAGGATGTTGAGACTCTAGAAAGAATACAGAGAAGAGCAACAAAGATGATTAGTGGACTGGACGCTAAGACATATAAGGAACGGTTGCTGGAATTGGGTATGTCTAGTTTAACAAAGAGAAGGACGAGGGGGGACATGATAGCAGTGTTCCAATATCTCAGGGGCTGACACAAAGAAGAGAGAGTCAAGCTATTCTCCAAAGCGCCTGAAGGCAGGACAAGAAGCAATGGATGGAAACTAATCAAGGAGAGAAGCAACCTAGAACTAAGGAGAAACTTCCTGACAGTTAGAACAATTAATCAGTGGAACAACCTGCCTCCAGAAGCGGTGAATGCTCCAACACTGGAAATTTTTAAGAAGAAACTGGACAGCCATTTGTTCGAAATGGTATAGGGTTTCCTGCCTGAGCAGTGGGTTGGACTAGAAGACCTCCAATTTCCCTTCCAACTTTATTATTATTATTATTATTATTATTATTATTATTATTATTATTATTATTATTATTATTATTATTATTATTATTATTATTATTATTATTATTATTATTATTATATGCATCACACTATCTTTGCTAAGATCTTCATGGCTGTTCCATCAGTGCTAATCTGTAGTGTTTCAGTTGACTGCTGGTTCCTTTACTGTTGATACTCAATTCTAAAAGGTAAAATTAACCTAAGCACTATTTTGCTGGAAGGTAAAATTAAATATATTGTACAATAATTTGCACCGTCTGTTATATATTCTTTCTTTGGTACTGATATATGGACTAATCTCTTCCACTCTGATAGCCATTGTATCCTTTTCCAGATTTGCCAGTATAGTTTGTTTAGAACCATTCCACATTTTTCTTCTATTACTTGCCATATTTCTGTAGCTATTCCATCTGTGCCATCATTCCAACTTCTTAATGACTAGAATGCTGATCTAACTTCATATTCACATGTTTCCCATGAGTTTCACGTGAAGTGAAACGTGGAGCCCCGATATGGCTTCAACAAGCTACAACGGAAAACTGGGTGAATATTCCCCAAGAGTTTCATGGGAAACTCATAGGATTACTGTGGGATATTTTAAACTTTTGAATGAAACACAGTAAAATTCAGCATTTTTTGGAGAACTAGCTTGAGGTAGTTCACAGTTTTGGCCCAGTGACACCATGAAAACTTTACTATAAAACTAAGGGTGCCATGCACTGAGAAAGTTTGGGAATCCCTCTTCTAAAATATTGTGGATGTCGATACTTCTACCACATAGAATCTCAGTATATATCTTCCAACTTGGTTTGATATTCTTTGAATCAATTATTGTCAATCCTTTGGCATCTTTCAGCATAGCAATTCAAGACTAGAGTCTCCTTCTGAATTCAGAGATCTTTTAGAAGATTTTCCTTGTTTTTTTATTTCTGTTTCTATCCTCTATGCCTTTACAGATATTGTAATATTTACAGATATTGTAATATTTACAGATATTGTAATATTGCTTCTTATTTCTTCTAACAGTTCTCTGAAAATCTTTGTTAAATTCATTCTTGATATTTTGGGGGGCCTTGCCTTCTCTTGCCTTGTCTTGCCTTGCCTGTAATTATCACTGTCAGTTTTGGAATCCAGTTTGGTTTTTTATATTACTTGGTCTTTGGCAGTCTTTTCTTACAGTGATCCTTATTTCTTCAGTGTCCAATGTTCGTAGGAACTGCTCAGGGCTATTGCTGTGAGGAGCAAAAAGTCAACAGAACATGATGCAAAGGTAGCCCAATATACTGTGTCAGACAGATCTGGGACACTGCACTTAGCTCCTTTATTATTATAAGAGGACATCAGGCTTTTGTTAGCTGATCCAAAGGGAATCAAAGAACTGCATCTATGTCCCATTTTTTCTGTGATTTGGCTGGAGCAGAGATGGGGATGTGAGAACATTATATTTACACAGGGCAAAGGGGATTGATGACTGCTGCTGATTTTGGAAATTCTATATTGATTTTTCTCTCTTTCCATTTTCTAGGAGGCTTCTAATATTGTGTAGCAAAGACTTAATTGTGTATGTATATCCATGTGTTCATTTATTTTGCTTTCCTGAAGAACTGCAGGTGAAAAATGTGTTTGGAGAGACAGATTGTTTTATGCATATTGGGCCTCTTGCAACAAAATAAAATAAAATAAGAGGGCATGCTGTATAATTGTACATCATGCAAACATAGCCTACTTTCTCAAGCTATTTAACCCCAAAATGCATGCACAAAAATGTCCTTTTAGGATTAAATACAGCAATTGCATGACCTGCACTGGCTACTTTGATGAAACTAGGGGTTTGTACTACATGTTACTCCAGAAAATTGGTCTTTTGTTACCCATGCACCATTGTTAGAAATGCAATACTGTAGCGACTACAGTAAATTATAACACAACTGCATGCGTGTATTTTAGTGTAAACGTTCACTAAATGTACCTACTGAAACACATGCACAATTTAGATTTTTAAAATTGTTCCCCCTTTATTTAAGTCACCGTCTTCTCATATGTATCAAATTCATATGTGAGCAGCGTTCATGGGGAGAACAGGGGGCTCAGAGGGTTAAAAGCAGCTTCACTGCATTGCAACAAAAGTCCTATGGATTATCTCCGTTGAGTTGTGATGTTGCAGCATGAGATGTTTCTTTTGTTACTCTGATGAAAGAGGTGAGAGCATGCCAATACCACTGCAATAGGAATCACTTTTCCCATTTGAGAAATCCAGATGTCTCTCAGATGAAGAGAAGTGGTCTATAGTGAGTTGTTTCACCAACTCAACACTCAAAAGCTTCTAATCAGGAAATTTAAAATATTCAGGCCTACTTATCAGAATAAGTATACTTATAAGATTTGATCTGCTAGGGATCTAGGCAAATAATACAGTCAGTTCACAACCAGTTTAAAATAAAATGTAAATTGTTCCAAGCTTGTATCAAAGGTGGGGTTTTTTTGTTGTTGTTGTTTTTTGTTTTTTGTTTTTTTGCATTCCAGGTCATGTTTGTTTCATGTGAGCTTTGGTATACCGTGTATTACCTATAAACCCTTAGAACAGTGGTTCTCAACCTATGGGTCGCGACCCCATTTGGGGTCAATCGACCATTTCATGGGGGTCGCCAAGCAAGGCTGTCCGTCATTTTTTTCCCCTTTTCCGGCGGGTGCCTTACCTCCCTTGAGCTGGGCCAGCTGGTGGTCGGCCTGCTTCGTCTCTGCCGCTTGCCAGCTACGCCTCGGCCGGCGCAGGGGGCGGAACCACGCATGCGCAGCGCTCCCGGCCAGGGAAAGTCCTCGACTTACGACCGGTTGGGTAGTCCTTGACTTATGACCGGTTTAGTCCTTGACTTACGACCGGTTTAGTCCTCGACTTACAACCGGTTTAGTCCTTGACTTACGACCGGTTGGGGGGTCACGGCATTAAAAAGGTTGAGAACCACTGCCTTAGAAGCTGGTGTTTATCATGATATATAGCAATCCTGAAATTTCTGATAAAGAGTAAGAAAAACCTAAAGTGTTAATTATAGAATTGGAATTGACTTCAGATGTCTACAGGTAGTCTTCGAAGTGTTCAAAGTTACAATGTCACTTACAACTTATGAACATGGTAGTGTCCCCATGGTCAAATGTTCAAAATGTATGTACTTGGCAACCAGTTGCCATGTGAGGAATTGCCTAACAAAATTCAAGTTGACACATCTATAATTTCTGGAACATCTCCAAGTCTCCAGGAGTTCTCCAGGATCTACCTGTACAGATCTGTGACTGCTTCCAGTACCTTAGGATGTAATTCACCTTGACCTGAAGATCTGAATTCATTTAAATTACCCAAGTGTTCTTTTAACTTCTCTTTGTCTATTTTCAACTTCAATGTCTTCTTTTATCTAATGGGGGAAAAGGGGGCAGCTAAGACTTTATTTCCTTTCTGAAACAGATATAAAACATGAGTTAAGCCATTCTACCTTCTTATCACCTGTTACTAATTCATTCCTTTCTCCTGAGAACAGATTCGTTGCCTTTTTTTTTTCTTTCTGACATACCTCAAAATGCATTTTTATTGTTTTGGGTATTTCTTACAAGCATCACCTCATTCTGGCTTTAGCCTTTCTGACAGAATTCCTATATGGCTGTGACCACCTTTATTCTTCTTGCATTATATGCCCCTCCTTCCATTTCCTTTTTCCATTTCCCTCCATGTACATTTTTTTCTTCTCAGCATTTCTGAAAACTTTGTGTATCTATATTCACCTCTTCACATTATTTCCATTCTGGGTCTTGCATGTCCTATGTCTGATTAAACAAAATACCCTTCCTCCCTCCCTCCCTCCCTCCCTCCCTCTCTTCCTTCTTGCTAGAACTTCTTGATTTTTCCACAAGAAATTGCCAGCCTGCCTACAATATAATTAGAAATTTGGCAGACATTTCTTCCGGATATCCTTTGTGATGACTGAGTGAAAAAAGGAGCTGAGCTGGGACTCATTCCTTTATTTTATTGTCCATTTTAGAATTGTTTTAAAGTAATCCCTAATACTGGTTTACCATGATATAGAATGTAAATCACGGGCCATAAAGCTTGATAGATAGCTTCATTCAACAGGTGTGCAATGGTAGTTAATGGCCAATCCAGTATCTTAGGCAATAGTTACTGAATAGCATACTGGAGAGAAATGAATAGACACCATTTCAATCCTCATAAAAGATGTTGGTTAAAGTATTTCATTAAGCCAGCCTCATTGATGTGAGTTGTCAAAATATTTTAACATCCACTTCTGACCTTCAAGCACTTTCCTTTCCCTTTGCTGGTTGCACTAGCCATGAACCACCCTGTACTCACAAATGGCAACCTTAGCTCCTAAACTTATTCCTCGAATTAATTGCCCAGAAATATGCTTTTAAACCTTCCACTCCATGTCACAGCACATTTAAAGGGCAACCTGTGTGGTTGTTTTCATTTTTTGCTGGGTTTTCTTTTACATGTGCTGTTTTGAATGGCCTTTTCCAGTTTATGTGGCCATTAACACCCTATTGGCACTGTCAGTGGTATGACAGTCCCTTTCCTTTATGCATCCAGAGAGAAATTCAAGGAAATAATCTTTCAGGCTTCATGGTAAGATGTTTCACTCCTCCTTTTTGCATAAACAGTACTGCACTAAAAAAATAAAGATAGAAAAAACAGCAATTTGATCAATGAAAGATGGAAACATCCAAATACTGAACACAAAATAAATTCCACTGCATCATATATACATGAAAGAAAGGGAGACAGAGTAGTGGGGATGGATAAATTTTCTATAGTCAATGTAATTATATCAGCAACATTTATGTTTTCTGAAGAAGTGTGTTTTCATTTTGGGGGAAGTGGCTGGCTTGAATTCAGGGACATCTTTCTATGAATGGGAGGACTTCTTCCATTTTTGGAAGTTTCTAATCCAGTGGAAGATATTTAAATGTTGTAATGTGTCTGTACCTTAATAAAGATCAAAATTGTGCAATCCATGGTATTCCGTATGACACTCTACGGAAATGAAAGATGGACTTTAAAGAAGCAATAGGGGGAGCTTATTGACACTTTCAGACTTTGGGGTTGGAGAAGACTCCTGAGAATACTGTGGACAGTGAAAGATCAGTGGATCATCAAACAAATCAACAGAAAGTCCTCATATTTGAGACACAAAAGGCCAGTCAAACTATCCCACTTTGGACACATTAACCAAAGACTCAGCTCTCTAGAAAAGGCTCTAATGCTCAGAAAGATGGAAGGAAAGAGAAGAAGAGAATGACCAGCAGCATTGGGGACTCATTTACAGTATTGATGAATGCACCATTATGAGACTTGAAAGAATAGGCTAGGGATAGATTTTCATGGAGAAAATCTATCTATGTTGTCACTGGGATTAGTGATCAATTATTAATTATTAATCAATATTTTTTTAAAAAAAATCCAATGGAACATTTCTGCTGATGCAACAGTGCAGAAAGTAAGACTTTCAAATTCCTCTTTCACTTTATTGTACCCCCTAAACTTTCTGCTGTGGAGGCTTTGTGACTTCTCTAGAGCAGCGGCATCATGGTTGAAGTGGGAGAGAGTAAGAAAAGAATGAAGAAAGATTGCCTCTCCTTGCTTTTTCTGCTGGCTGGGTCATTTTTGAGTTGATTTGTACTTGTAGATGCTCTGACTGACCTTTATGCTCTCACCATAGAGAATGCTAACCCAATTAGCCGCTTTCCCCAAATTATACTGTATTCCTAATTATATTGTAATATATATTATAATTAAGTAACATCAACTGAGGGGGGGGGACCCCCTGGAGGGGAGGGCCGAGGATTTCGCTCAATATCTGCATGACAAAGTCGCGCGGATCCGAGAAGGCTTGGACTCCGACTGGTCGGCCCAGGGGGAGGAGACAGAAGCAGGTCTTGAGACGGTTGAATGGGAGGAGTTTGACTCTGTTTCGCCCGAGGACGTGGACAGGGTCCTGGGG
>NW_015394214.1:8231-12462 GCF_001527695.2 Protobothrops mucrosquamatus
GTTACCACCTTTAAAGCGCTTCATGGCATAGGACCCGGTTATCTCCGAGACCGCCTTCTGCCGCAGATTCCCTCCCTCAGACCGGTACGCTCCCACAGAGTGGGCCTCCTCAGGGTGCCGTCGGCCAAGCAATGTCGGCTGGCGACCCCCAGGGGGAGGGCCTTCTCTGTGGGTGCCCCTACCCTCTGGAACGAACTACACCCCGAGATCCGGATGATTCCGGATCTCCTTGCTTTCCGTCGCGCCCTCAAGACATGGCTTTTCCAACAAGCGGACCTGACCTAGGGAGGATTTTACATGGGGTTTATTTTTTTAGCAATTCGACAGAGACACAACTTTAAAATTTGATCTAATTCGGTTTTATCGGGGGGGGGGAATGTATTTATGTTTTGTTTTAAATATGTTGTGCGCCGCCCTGAGTCCCGTCAGGAGAAGGGCGGCATATAAATTAAATTAAATAAAAAAATAAATAAAAAATAAATAAGATGATGGTGCCGGTTTGAAAGCCTGCCCATTGGAAAATTAGATATTGTCTTCCCCCCACTACTCTTTTCTCCTTCTGAAGTCCTTCTATCAAAGCATTCTGGTGGTTATTTAAAAAGTTGATCTTCTAAAGTCAGATGTTTTCAGTGGTGGGATTCAAACATGTAAATATGTTCTCTGTGTGGATGCCGCTTCTGGAAGTCCATTCTGGGCCTGGGCAACAAAAAATTGGCTACCGGTTCTGCCGAAGTGGTGTGAGCTGGCTGAATCCCACCACGGGGTGTTTCTCCTGCAAACTGAATAATCCCACCTCATCCTGGGCATTTCTCCCTTCTCTCTTAATGCTTCTTCAGCTGCTGTCTTCAAGACAGTGGAGAGCAGTTATAAGAACAAGAGAAAAGGGCTGACTAACTTCTTCTGAACGCAGGAGTGCATAGTGAGCAGAGAGCAAGTGAATGATCAATGAAGACAGATTCATGGAGGCAAGCCAATGCCAGGATCAATATTTCCATCTAATGCCACCTCAGATCTAGGCCTCAGCTGGTCATAGAGCTATTCTTGCCAAAATTTGGAATCTGTACAGTGCTACTTGACATCACAATTTCCCCAGCAACTCTAATAACTCAGGGGGAGAAAGATTTTATGAGGTTGCTATAATTATAGCTCATTGATTAAGTATTGCAGTCTTCCAATTTCTGTCTAAACATGGATAAAAGAAGTGATAAATGACTCTCTGGAATATGATGTGATAAATGATTTATCTGAAAAAAGCTGAGACCTTGGTTTTGTTTTTCAAAACATTCTTGGGGATTCCATTGTATTGAATAACTTCCAGCTTCTCTCCACATTATTATTTTTGGAAACAGTGTTTGAGGCATGTGCTGGCGTCTCAGGTCCAGGGATTAGGAATGAGGAATACAGTTTGGATTACAGGGGCAGAATTTATACACTGAAGCCAGTGCATTGATGGAGTCTGATTTTAGGTTTTGTCAAGAAACCACTGAAGAGTATACATGTGTGTGCTGGGTAAAGTCTCTACTATTCTTGCTTGAAATCTACTGGGTTTCTTTTCTAAAATTTCATATGGGAAAACCAAATCTTAAGAGATTTTGTGATCTCATGAGATTCTGCCTATTAATTCATTTTTTATTTTTTTAAAATAATCTTAATGCCCAGCAGGTCATCACACAGCAGAGTGCCCAAGGATTTCATACTCTTAAGGACACTACTGGTCCACCAGTGACAATGTAGTGATTCACATAAAGAAAAAGATTGAGATGACATCAAAGAGTTAAGTAGGGTTAGAACTGGTGAGTCCTTGGATGGGAAATGACCAGTAAAGTCCTGAACTGTAAGCTGGTTTGGAAAGTCAAAAACATATCCCACGAAGCTACCGTGGCTTAAACTTGATTCAAAGGCACTTTATCTTTCACATTTTTCAAAGATATAGCTATAAATATAGACACAGAACATAAAATACTAGCACTTGTCGGAAGATTCATCATTTCCTCCACAATGATTAATGTACAGATTTTTTGTAGAATGGAATAAGACCAAGTTTGCAAAGTAGTGCCTTAGTTCTAGAATGTATTAAGTAGGAAAACCAGGTGGAGGATGGCTCCTGGAACCTCAATCCTCCATACTAATAGTGGCCACAGCAGGCAGCAGGTTATCAAGAGGAGGGAGGAAGGGGGAATAAAAGTGGGACAATAAGTAACAATATAGATGCCAGAAGGATCTGACCCAATTTAAGGGTGGTTTTTTTGGGGGGTGGGCAGGTTATTTCTCCAATACCGACTACGATCTGCTTTTATTCAACTTTCAGAGAATTATCCTGGAGACAAAGAAATCGACAAAGTCCTGAGCCTCATTTCATAATTTCTTTCCTGCGTTTTGTTGAGTTGGAAAAAAACATATTTAACTAATTTTAATACATTCTCAATATGCAAATGAAATGTTAACATAGATGAGTTTTGCTCGTGTTCAACACTGCATTTAGGGTCAAGAAAAAGTTGTTTGTGCTGCAAGATTGACAATTGCCTTAATGATATTTTTTCCCCAGCAAAGATCTTGAAGAATTTTACAATAATGATAACGATTAAAATCAACACTTGATAAAATGCCTTATCTCTGCTTCATTTCACTTTGACATTTTGGATTACAAATGTCTAGATCATCCTAAACAGTTAATATAGGATAATTATGTATGGATGTTAAGATATTTATTTATGAATTCAAACCAATGCAAAACATTTTAGGAATAAGGAATAAAGCTATCAACAACAAGAAACCTTCCAAATATAAAAGATTAAAGATTACTCAATTAGTACGGTATATGCTTGTTTTTTATTATAGTTTCCTTTTGAAGAAGGAAGGATTTGAATTAAAACTTCCTAACACTTAGCACAATAAACCATTTTTCTAGCACTTGTTGATTATTTTCTCCATGCTTAACCCCACAATACAGTCTTCAGGCCACTGCATCCTCAGGGGATTAGTCAAAATCTACAAGATGGTGGGCATCACATCATGATGGACACCTTGCTCCTTTTGTACATTGCAATGTCATTCCTGCCATCTTGCAAATGTACACATACACACAAATATCCTCTACAGGCATTGCTGCCTCCGGCACATTTCTGCAGCTTCCAGAGTAGCCTCCAATTACACTGTTGAATCTGGGTCACTGAATTTCAATGGTTTTTTAAAAAAACAACAACAACAGATAAAGAGCAAACTGGATGGAGTTAAGCTTCTGCAAAATCCAGCATGCCCACTTTGCCCTTCTTTTGCACCAATATTATTTAAAAGGGGAGGAGGGAAGGTCAGAAGTATCCTCTCTAACCACTTTGATAACACCATGTCATTGGCTCTCAGATATCGAACAAAACTCAACAATTTCAAAGTGAGACTCAGAAGGGGAAAATGTTGCCTACTCCCATTTTTAAACATTAAGAAACCTTCTTTTGCTTTCACAACAGACTATGTAATAATGGACCGGGATTTCCATCTCTCATCTTTGTATTTATAAACCTAAGTCACAGCTCTTCCTTCTCTATCTTTTCTGTACATATTGCTATGACTTTAGTGTTTTCAAACTTTCATTTATTCTCCTGCTCAACTTTATTTTTAAGTGACATCACACTTATCACTACATACAAATAATAGGTGTCAAGCTTATCACACGGTACTCTTAGCCTTTGTATTTTGTCTGTCCAGGCCTTCAGGAAAGCAAATTGTATGTAAGCTAAGCTTGATTGACAGATTTCCTTTGGCAGCCAGTGTGTTCTAGACACCTCAGCCTTGTGGGAAGTCAGGTGATCTTCTCCAGCATCTCCCTTCCTGTTCGCTCCCCCCTGCCCACCATTCCTACACAATTTAGATGACAGCTTGTCTTTCTAAGCAGACTCCACAAATCAGGAGGGGCCTGTCACCAACTTAGCAGGGGTTCTCCTGACTTAGATGCCAACAAGAAATAAATAACTGACAGCTGCCTGGGGCTAAGCGAGCTCCTGAAGAGGATTCTGGAAGCTTCGAGGAATATAAAAATTCAGCCTGAAATTCACAGGAAGTACACAAAACAAATGAGTGACAGCAATAGCTACTCAGTGTGTATGGATTTCAATAGTTGCCAAGTTTACTTGCTTGTTAAGGATGTCTAAGGATTGGACACTCTGAAGCTGAACTGAATTATGGGAGGACTCATGGGAAAGCTGCAGAAGAGAACATGCATTTCACTCCTTCTTGG
>NW_015394215.1:0-2252 GCF_001527695.2 Protobothrops mucrosquamatus
ATACCACTTTACAATGCCTTGGTAAGGCCACACTTGGAATACTGCATCCAGTTTTGGTCACCACGATGTAAAAAAGATGTTGAGACTCTAGAAAGAGTACAGAGAAGAGCAACAAAGATGATTAGGGGACTGGAGGCTAAAACATATAAGGAACGGTTGCTGGAATTGGGTATGTCTAGTTTAATGAAGAGAAGGAAGAAGGGAGACATGATAGCAGTGTTCCAATATCTCAGGGGCTGCCACAAAGAAGAGGGAGTCAAGCTATTCTCCAAAGCGTCTGAAGGCAGGACAAGGAGCAACGGATGGAAACTGATCAAGGAGAGAAGCAACCTAGAACTGAGGAGAAACTTCCTGACAGTTAGAACAATTAACCAGTGGAACAACCTGCCTTCAGAAGCAGTGAATGCGCCAACACTGGAAGTTTTTAAGAAGAGATTGGACAGCCATTTGTCTGAAATGGTATAGGGTTTCTTGCCTGAGCAGGGGGTTGGACTAGATGACCTCCAATGTCCCTTCCAATTTTATTATTATTATTAAATAAAGAAACTAACCTCTCAAGAGTTGTATCTTACTGTTGAAATATGCCAAATTCTGGACAAGAGTTTCTGTATGTGCGCTATAGAGATGGGCCCTGGTATGATGTGATTCTCTACCAGCTATCTCATTTTGCAAAAAGTAACAGGTGAACCAGAGGCCATCCTGCTGATTAGAACTGGGTGTTTTGAAGAACACTCTGATCAAAGTTTAATCCATCCCCAGTCAATGCATTGCATACACCTATTAAGTGATTGCATGGCTTAATCCCCAGGGCCAGAAAGACAGAATCTTAACACCGGGTTTCCAAGCTCTTCATTTATTCATTAATTTGAAAAAATATCAATAGAAAAGAAAAGTAAAAAAACCCATCAGAAATAGCACTCTAAGTATCCCAAATTTATTTCAAAGCAATTATGAAATTTAGTATCTGAGAAAACGGTTGTATCCATTAAAAAAACTAATTTGGGTCTAATCAAAAACACAAACTAATCTTCAGATTCCAGGAAAACAAAATCCTATTTTATATCTTTCAGGAATGCTGCCAGAGTTAAAATGGTCTCCTTCAAAATTGGAATACAGGGAAAACTAGCAAAAAACCCAGTTACTTTAACTAATAATGGAAATGATATAATTCATTTGCTTGAGATCTGCTCTGGCTTTTCAAATACCGAATTTGAAATATATGCTAAGGCCACCACAATCAGGAAACAATGGCTGAATAGTAGGAATTTTTTTTAACTATTACTTTTCTACTACTTCTTTCTCACTTTAAATATATCAGGTCTTGGTTGGTTTCATCATGAAAATAGAACAGAACAAAAAAGGTATATAAGGTAAATTGCAACTATATCCTATGTTCATAAGACAAATAATGGACCTGATGCTGCACATATCATTAATTTAAATATTAATAGACAACCCTGTGACCTATTGGGTCATCATTTAAGAAAATGTGACCAGAGTGAACATTGCATTTCAGGTTAATCCTTTTTTTTTTTTAACCACAACATTGGATAGTTCTGTGATCATCTAAGAAGAATATATATCATAAATAGAAAAATAATTATAGTGACAAACAAATGTCAATAATAAATCAATACCTATTTTCCTAAAGAAATAAATAGAATACCACAGTGGGCAAAAAAAGCAGTGGGACCAGGGGTGACATTTGACTTTCTACTAGCTTCCCCAGTAACTTTACTCATGAGAAACTGGAAGGAAGCACCAGAAATCATGATCACATGACTGTGGGGACGCTGCAAGAGTCACAACTTCTGTGAATCAAATTGGTGTAAACATCATGGAAATTTCAATTCCATGGGAGTAATCGGTCCTGGATTGTTTACACATTCTTTAACTTAGCAGATTTAGGTACCTTCATTCAAACCTTGTTGAAATATAATGCAAAAACAGACAAACAGATAAACACAGTAAGGGTTTTAGTAGCATGTAGATATATCGTATTAATGTACAAGTATGAAATAACAAAGATTAGGACCATTTCTAACAGTGAAAGACAGTGAGTGAAAGACAGAAACTGCCTACAGAAGTAATAAGAGAACAAAAGGCAAGCCTAGATATAAATAAACTAAAAATATTTTAATTATTACAAATTATTTATAGTAATAATAAATAACAAGAAACACTGGTGAGCTAAACAAATATTGAATTTATTTTAAAACAGATGGCTGCATTTTAGAAATATGGCTGAAAAT
>NW_015394215.1:2962-12462 GCF_001527695.2 Protobothrops mucrosquamatus
GAAAGGGAATTATAAACACTGTTCAAAAATATTGCGCAAGGCTAAATTCTGCCTTTAGAACTCTCATTCTTGATTTCATATTAAAAAGCAGAGGCCATTTGGTTTTCCCCTCATTGCTACATTGTTTGAAATGAGGGAAGCCTTCATAGTCCTTTGCTAATCAATGGCACTTAAAATTCTGCAAGCACCCCAACCTTAAATTCCCAACTAGCAAAAATCGAACAAAATATTTACATGCACTGCTACTCTCTCAAAGCTATCTAATTCTTCACACAGACAGTGCCTTTGGGATTAACTGCTCTTCTTTTCTCTCATCGGTGTGCAAGCAATTAAATAGCTCAAGAAGTGCCTAAAATGAATAGCTGCTGATATAAAATACATTTTAAAATAACACAACTTTAAAACCTTATGCTGAATATATGGATGAACAGAGCATATGCTGAATGTGGTTACAATGTAGAGAATTTTTTAAAAAAAACAAAAGAAAACTGTAAAGCTGTAGATGGAATTTGTCTGCTCTATAAGCATCAAGCGAAAAGCATTCAACTATGAAAACATATTCTGATCTTTGAATAGTGGATTTAAATAACTGAAGATGTTACAAAAGCAACAATATTATTTTTTATTTTGGTAGGTTCTGCTGCCCTGTACTCATAAATTGCAGTATTTAAAATTCAAATCCTTTGTATTTTGTATTTCCAGTGCTCTTAACACTTTATAATACTTTTTTTTTTTAATTGTCACATGCAGGCACACACACTTTTAAAAGTTGCATCAGGAAATATACTATGGAGCTTTGGTGTTCTCTGAGCTTGGATGTTTCTTGCAGATATTTCATTATCCAACTAAGTAACATCAATCAGCACAAATGAGTTTGGTATTTGCTTCCTGTTTATATACAGTAACTTGTCCTGCCTATGTTGGTAGGGGTGTGATTTTCTCCTTGGTAATTCCTTGATTAAGGTATTGTTTCCTGCCTGGTTGTCTGTCTGGTGTTTATCCCGGCTTATCCCAAGAGTGTTGGCTGCTGAAGGGAATGTGCTCTTTTCTTTTCCTTCTTAAGTTTTTGTCACTTTTGAATGGTGTATAAATATACTTTATTTCTACATGTCTTTGATGAATGCCAAGCTTCCAGGAGTTCCCTAGCATTTTTGGATTTTATTTGGTCTAGGATGCTTAGGTTCCCAGTTGAAACTCTGACTGAATCTGAAAATGTATTGCTTCACTGCGTCCCACCCCTGGTGCGGGAGGAAATGGGCAGCCTGCCCAAAATCAAGGAAGCATGCCAATATGTCAAGAGCTTTCAACTGCGATTGTGAACGGACCCTGACTGCATCATATGATCATTCTGGTAAACAACCCAAACTGGTACCTTTTCTATTATAGATGGCATACAGCTTAGTTGTCCTAATTAAAGCAGAAAGCTCTAGGTAGGGGGCTTGGGAACTTCTCAAAAGCAAAATACAGGAAGTGCAATTGCTCACTATTCCATTAAGAAAAAAATGGGGAGCAGCTTAAGAAAGCACTATGGATGTATCTGGAGCCTTTGACAGGGCAAAGAAGAAAAAGGAACAAGAATTGGAAATGGAAGACTGGTGTGATCCCTAAGGAGATGTACCAACAAGAAGCTAATATTTTTGGAAAGAAAATTGGAAAGCTTAAAGCACAAAAGGAACATTGATTTGCAAAGGAAGCTAAAAGAAACAGAAAGAGCTTTTAGGCTACGTCTGTAAAATAATTGGGAGGATTGGTGCTATAAAAGATGATGTGACAGCAACAGGTGATCAGGAGAAAGCAGAAACTCCCCAGATTCTATGTTGCTATGGTCTTCTCTTAACTGTATTCTGGAATGGGCTACAATGGCCACCTTCACCTTCAGGAATACACTGAGAGCCAATGACAAATCAAATAGGAGGACTTTGAACTGGCAATGAGTATTCTGATATTCAAACACCAGGAATTTTGTGTGCAATGAGAGTATTTGGTTACGTATCCTGAAGAAACAACAAGGCCAAAGATATCTATAATTTAGGACATGTGCTTCTCTGTTTCCTCCAGTTTTTTTTTCCAGTGCAGAAGATTATAAACAGTTGTCTTTTGTGAAGGAAGAATAGTCTACATCAATGTTTTGATAATTGTCATTTCTATCACTGTGAGATGTAAATCTCAAATATTGTTTTTTTCAAAAAGGAATAAATTTGCCTATCAGGTTTTTGTAAGACATTTTAGGAAGTTTTCCTGGAGTGACTGACTATTCATTACATATTCCATTTCAACTGAAAACATATTCCTTCATTTTTCAAACCAGAAAGAATAATATTTTTTTTTCTGGTTTGAAAAATGAAAGAATATGTTTTTCAACATATTGTGTAATTTTCTTTACAGCTTTTCATTGCCAGCGCCTCTTCTCCATGCATTTGTCATTTTTATTCCTATGTTAATAGCAAATGTAGCATTTACATTATTGAGTATCTTTTTCCCTATCCGAGTAAGGATTATTTTAAATGGAGTTGTAAGCTATTCCTTGTTCTTCACCAAGATCTTGACAAAAATAATCTCTTCTTCCCCAACCTGCTGCTAACCATTACAGGAAAGGGATGGTTGGCTTTGTCTTTTTCAATATATGCTTCACAAGGTTTAGCCAGTCAACAGAAAAACTATTTTTAAAAATGTGGCATGGGTGAAAAAAAATTCATTTTGGTAATGGATGTGTGTTCTTTAAAATATCTTTATGGTTCAAATATTCAAATCAAAAAAATTTGATATCATGTTTGCTAGTAGGAAAACTAATAACCATATTAGAGATTAATTAACAGTCTAGAGTCCTCTAAAATTCTGATCAAGCATTCTCATTTTGTTTTCCTCTGCCAAGGACTCCAAAATTTCACAGAAAAGTCAATGCTTAAGGAAAACATTCTAAAATAAAAGCATCTCTTCCAGACAACTAAAAAATATGGACAATATGGTAGGAGTGCTATTAAAAATAACCATTTGGAATTCCTATCAGGAACTTAATTGTGACAGAGCAAAATGAAATACTACTGCCTGAAAGTACCAGCATGACAACTAATCCAATCCTTACTGTAAAAAAGCCTTCTCAAAACTATTTAAAAGTTCTTTTAAAGACAATGCTCAAGAACAAAAATGACGCAGCCCTGAGAAATATTCCAAGTTTATTTTTGTAATGAGGAATCAAGCAACATATAGACCTCAAAAAGGATTTTAGAGTATATGAGATCTGAAATCTTCCAAGATCCCCGTATGATCTAATTATAAAAATGGATGTCCTTACAGCTCCAAATTCAAAAGTCAACCAGGTCCTAGACCAGGGGTAGGCAACCTTGGCTCTTTTATGACTCGTGGACTTCAACTCCCAGAATTCCTGAGCCAGCATGGCTCAGCTTGGAAACCTCTCCCTTTTCCCTCAACATGGCTGGCTCAGGAATTCTGGGAGTTGAAGTCCACGAGTCATAAAAGAGCCAAGGTTGCCTACCCCTGTCCTAGACCATACAAACATACTGACATATTTGAGTTCTTGGATGCTCCACAATCTGATCCAGTTCATGATCTAAGAATGGTACAAAACGAGGCCTACAATCTGCTATATTCTGTACCCGCTTTAACTTGTTGTTCTATGATTTGTGGTAAAATCATATTGTGAGATTTTGTCATTCATTTGGCTTCTAGTATAAAGCTTGAACAGCAAATCCTTCTCCACTGATACTATTATTTCTTCATTTCTTCTTCAGGATCTTCTGCAAATCTCCGTGTGGCTTTGAAATGTAATGGGATGGGATTTAAGAATCAAAGCATGTGTTCATACCCAAGGAAATTAGTATTATAGGCATATGTTGATTCTCTGCTGTTCTTAACAATCTACAAAGGAGTGCTTCTTTCTCTCCAGCTATGCAAAATGTGAGGATGCATTTTGGCCTTTTAGGGATTGCACAGCATATGACATATAGGTTACAGATGCAAGATGTTGGAGGATTTGACAAGACCTGCTTTTTTCACGCCAGTGGATGCTGTGAAAAGTCTTATTCAAACACTTTGCAGTTTCCAAATAACTCACAGCTCATGCAGCCACCTCCATATCTGCAAGTGAATTTATTGAAGATTCCAATGTTCCTTTGAAATTCAGCAGTACAACAACCTGACAAATTATTACGCCTAACCTAATCTAACCCTAACCCTAATCCAAGCAACCCATTAATCAATGGTTCAGGTGATTGCACAATATACCTGGTAGTTGTTTTCAGCCTATTTCCTAATTATAAAAAAAACCAAAGTGGCATCAAACAGTACCAGGGAGAAGAGCACCAAAATAGGGGGAATCTTCTTTGCTCAGAAGAAAGGGTAAGAGATTTTGAAAGCAAAATGACCTAAAATCACTAAAATCTAGGGAATAAAACAGCATTTCTTTTAAGTGAAAAAGGCAGAACGAAAAGGGGGCTGTAGCATAGAATAATGTGTTTGTAGCAAATATGTGAAGGAAAAAATATATACCTATACATGTGTAAACAGACATATTCATGTAAAAGGGGGAAGGCAGAGCTAACTGTGTGTCATTTGGCTTAATACAATTTAGCTCTGTCAGCCTCCCAAACTAGACCGGAAACATGTCAAGAGGATCTAATTCTACTTCACTGTAAGGCAACATTAGCAGAATCTTGCTAGTGTGAAAGTACAAATCTCTCGCTACCTCTTTTTTCTGCCTGATTAGTTAGGGCAAATTCTTTTTAAGTTTCTTTCTCTGCCAGTTACTTAGGTGTGGGCGCCCTTTTATCTGATTGTTCTTTACGCTGCATCTTCCCCCCCCCATCACTTCCAAGGTCATTTTCACTTTCCATTACATTCTCTAACTCTCACTGGCATGAAGCTAAATGGTATTTATTCTCCCAATGCATTTCTTACCTTTATAATAAATTCAAATATTTTCTTCAAATCTGCCCCTATCAAACACAGACTGTTAATAGTACTCATGTGATCAGTTATTAAATATAAAAACTACATTCAGTGTATTTTTAGACTGTAAACAGGAAAGATAGGTGAGGATAAAACATGTATGAATTTCCCAAGAAAGTGATAATTGAAGTTAATTTCTAAAATCAATTAAATATTCTTGTCTTCTAAAATTCAGTTGGTGCACAATTAGCATCGTCTGAACTAAAACTCAGTTATCATGTGTGCCTTATTAAAAACATCAGACAGGAGTTAGCAGCTGGCTATGTGATGTATGCCCTTATAACTGTAAACTGCAATCAAATCACAGGATTATCATACTAATCAGTTTGCACCATTTTCATAATCAACATTCTTTATCATTTCTATCTCCAACCGAATCACGTGAACTTAAAAAAAAGTATAATGTAAAGTGAAAAATATATACAATTTACAAATTCAAATAAATTATTTTAAATTCAGTTGCCACAGGATGTTAAACTAACCTACCAAAGAATATCTAGCAAAAAATAATTTATTTCAAGAAATGGTAAATAAGTAAAATCATTTACTTAGGAAAAATCCAATTACTATGCAAGCGCTATTTGAGATAAAACATATTTTGAACTGAGACTTAGCTAGAATGATATACTGCAATGATCTGCAAATTTCCTTGTTTCTCCTACCACAATTAAATCCTGATGGAAGATATTTTGAGGGAACTTCTCACTTCAAATCGTTGCTAAATGAGTTGGGTGCTAAACAAGGACTACCTGTATGGGCATTTAAATTGATTGCAAAGTAACTGAAAAAATGTACAACAACAAAAATTATTTCTATAATCCTCCATGTCAAAATTATAAAATGTTCAAATCTCCTATTCTAAAGCACTACAAGAATCTGGGGTTCTGTTAATGGCAAGGAATTTCCAGAGAAATTCTCAAAACAAAAATACAGAGCATGCAACTACCTGTTTAACAGAGGAAGCTGGACCAGACTGTCAAATGTTTAGCTTCATCCTGTATTTCAACGGTATAAAAGGAAAGGAAGAAATGAAAAAGTCTCAGTGTTTTTACCCTCTTTCTTGTCTTTATCAGGAAAGTTTCTATTGATTTTTGAATCTTTTTGACTCAAATGCTAGATCAGGGATAGGCAACCTTGGCTCTTTTATGATTCATGGACTTCAACTCCCAGAATTCCTGATTCAGCCATGCTGGCTCAGGAATTCTGGGAGTTGAAGTCCATGAGTCATAAAAGAGCCAAGGTTGCCTACCCCTGTGTTAGATGCTACAAAATTATACTGGTATTCGTCAAACAACAATTCAAGATGGAAATTAACGAAGAAGCCTACTTTGTTTCTTATGTTACTGATACTGATGAACCTTTGTTCTTTAACGCTACCACATTCTTAATGTTGTCCCCAAGACAGTTAACAGTTTATTTAAAGCTGGGCATACTTGAACCTTCAGTGGCTCACAGTGACATACCTGAATGACTTTTAAATAACATTACTTGTATTCAGTTTCACATGCACTTCATAGATGTCTATATTATCTGTAGATTATTTTCAGTATGTGGGCACTTGGTTTGTAGTAAAAACAAACAGAAAGGAATAAGCATGCATGGTAAAAAAGCAACTAGTCGAATAATCAATTATTTTTAAAAAGAGGAGTAGTTTCGTCTTGCTTAAATGAGACTTTAATTACAACTACTCTTGAAGAACAGAGAAGATCAAACTCCTACAAACATTTCTTTTTTTTCTAACTAAAGAGGACTGCACACCTTGAGACATCATTAATTTTCTGAATCCTTTTTGCCTGGAGTTTAAAACCAAGAATTTGCACTGACAGAAATCTTGTTGGCCTTTTTGATGGCTTCTGTTAGGAGCACTTGCTGAACTTGGTAAGTATGGATTCTTTGGTAGTCCTTCATCCAGCACCATCTTCTGGAAAGAGCCATCCAAGAAAGAAAAAAACAGCAAAATTTTGCAATTTGAAAACCTCAAAATGGTGGTCATAATCCTCCTCCCTGAAGGTTCATTCTTCTTGGATGACTCTTCCTAGAACATGATGCTGGGTAAGATTTGTGGTTTCTTCCCATGTTTAGATCTGTCTATTCATGAAAAACAATATCGGAGAGACAGGCCTAAGCTTAGCAACTGGAGCTCTGAGCACAGATGTCAATTAATGAAATGGACATATTGATTTTAAAACTTTCTTGCTGAATTGGAGAATTGAACAAAAACGAGAACAAACCAGTTCATTCTTTTCTGATTGGAATCAGAAAAATTGCTTTTAATAGACAATCCTGCTTTTAGCTAGCGAGTCACAAAATATGCCTAGAATGCCATAAACATGATTTCTACAGGTTATTTAACATAATACAATCCATTCAATTTTATGGTTGCTCAGAATGAGCACAGAAGGGCGTAAATATGCAAAGTAGATACAATCAATCACTCTTTAATTCTACGTGTTCCAAATGCATTATCAACTTTTTAAAGAGTCATATGTAAAACATATTGTGTTAAGTTTTAAACACCATTGATTTCATTCTGATCCCAAGGCAAAAACACCACAAGATGCTTTCAACTTTCCATTAAATATTCAGTTGTTTTTTTAAAAATGTAGTTGTTTGTGCTATTGGGTTTTAAACTGAAAAGTTAGATGACAATTTCAGTATATGGACATTATAATATATAAGTATGTAAAACTATCTTTACTCCTTTCTTGTCCTTTTTCTTCTGTCTCCATACTAAAATGACCATACAAGTTTCAAATAAAACCCTGGATTGAATAAATCGTAGATACTATAGTTTGGCTTTTTCCTACATCTGCTAGAAATTAATCTTTATTCTGAAATAATTTTGTTTTGAAGGGAATATCTTACCTTCTATGTTACAATATAAAAGCCAGAAAATTTTTTCACATGGAGCTAAAGAGTTCTTTAGCTAAACCAGACTTCGGGCTATTATTTTTCCATTTCACTATATCACCTCCTATCTCAAACTGCTGCTTCAGAGTCTTTATGCTCTGAGCAAAAATGATTATTATATGATATATATTCTTATCTGAATGTGCAAGACGTAAGCTTTTGAACTTTTGGACTGTTCAATTTAATTACAATAGGTAATTTAAAAAAATTCTAAAATTGCAACTAAGTGATGCAAAATTAGGGTTAGGGTTAGGATAAATATACAATTTCTGATAATTTGGCAAATATACTGGTTGAAGTTTGAGGATCCTATTTATTAAAACATTACTGTACTATGTTTATCACAGTTATGCAATAGCTTCTCTACCAATAGGCTGGAACTTTAGTGTCATATCTGATAAATCCTGTAAACTCATATAATTACTTTATAGTATACTATACATTATAATAAGCCATCTTCACTATCTGTTATATAACTAGAAGATAATACAGGTAAATCCTCCACATGTCCACAATTGAGCCCAAAATTTCTGTTGCCAAATGAGACAGTTGCTAAGTGAATCTTGCCCCATTTTATGAACTTTTCTAACACAGTTGTTAAGTGAATCACTGCAGTTGTTAAGTTAGTAACACAACTATTAAGCAAATCTAGCTTCCCCATTGACTTTGCTTATCAGAAGGTTACAAAAGGTGATCACATGATCCCGGGACACTGCAACCGTCATAAATATGAGTCATTTGCCAAGCTTATGAATTTTGATCACATGACCATGGGGATGCTGTGATGGTCATAAGTGTGAAAAACAATCATAAGTCACTTTTTTCAGTGCCATTGTAACTTTGAATGGTCACTAAATGAACTGTTGTAAGTTCAAAGTCTACCTGTACAGAGTATTGTTGGAAATATGACAAAAAAATATGTTGTAGGAAAAAATGCTCTTTTTAAATGAGGGATCAATACTATTGGGGATAGATGCAACAAAGTAAACAGTACTTTATTGAAATTACTACAAAGTGCAGTAATCACTGGGTTCTTTTCTGTAGCGTCCCAAACTAAGCAAGGTTACAGATTACAATACATAAGAAAGATAAAGAAAATATAAATCACAACATGATCCTTATACTGCAATGTCTTTGATGAAAGATTAATTAGATGTGTTAGTTTTGAGTTTGAGTTTTGAGTTTTATTGTATTTATATCCCGCCCTTCTCCTTGCGGACTCAGGGCGGCTAACAGCCTAATAAAACAGATACAGAAATACCAAAATAACTATAGTTAAAAACATAATTAAAAAAGATATTAATATTGGCCTATATTAATTTAAAATCTTTTAAAACACACCTAAAAATTTCCCCTAGGCCAGTCCTGCTAGCTGAAACAGCCATGTCTTAAGGGCGCGGCGGAAGGAAGGGAGATCAGGGATCATCCTGATCTCTGGGGGTAGTTCATTCCAAAGGGTGGGAGCTCCCACCGAGAAGGCCCTCCCCCTGGGGGTCGCCAGCCGGCACTGTCTGGCTGACGGCACCCTGAGGAGACCCACTCTGTGGGAGCGTACTGGCCGATGGGAGGTAATCTGAGGCAGAAGGCGGTCTCGAAGATATCCAGGTCCGATGCCATGGAGCGCT
>NW_015394216.1:0-1624 GCF_001527695.2 Protobothrops mucrosquamatus
TTTTTAAGAAGAGACTGGACAGCCATTTGTCCGAAATGGTGTAGGGTTTCCTGCCTGAGCAGGGGGTTGGACTAGATGACCTCCAAGGTCCCTTCCAACTTTATTATTATTATTATTATTATTATTATTATTATTATTATTATTATTATTATTATTATTATTATTATTATTATTATTATTATTATTATTATTATTATTTCTTTTCCGGACATGCTGGTCCAAAGCAATACAAGGCCACCTCAGCTACTTGACTGAACTGAATCAGGTGTCTTTTGACTTCCTCAAAGTGAATTGTGTCAGACTATTTCAAACTATTTTGGGAAGACGAATTGCTGTAGCTCTTATTCGTGAGATTTCTTATGAGTCTCAATACAGTACATTATATTTTATATTATGGGTTGGGATATTGTTTGCTTTTATCCAGATCTCAAAGAGGGGAAACAATGTTATAAATAGAACCGATCCATCCATCAGAGCCAGTAAACCTTTCATTGCTTGCTTGTTTACTACATATTACATTTCTGTTGCCATGTTATCCCTGACTATTGATTGAAAGATACTTCATTGGTTATAGATAATTGACCTAGATACGGGAAATCCAAACAAGCTTCAAAGTTTTCCCCAAGACCTGAAGTAAAAGGAATCAAAGATAGAAGTTCTTTGCCACTCAACTCTAATAGCTCCTCCAGAATCCACAGATGATTAGGTGGCATTTTCCAGTTAGGTGACATTGTCCAAACTAAGAAACATTAACAGTGCTAGAAGGGAAGGGGCTTTGCTTTCTTTTCATAGACTAGTGACTATTGGTATATTCTAGCACTGATGATGTTACCTAGTTGGGTAATGAAACGTCTGCAAAGAAAACAACCAAGCTCAGAGAACACTAATGACCCCTCATTTCAACCTTGAGCTACAAATATTCTTCTTTATTGGAGAGAGGACTGTTATGTAAGTCAGAGGTCCCCAACCTTTTGGGCACCAGGGACTGGTTCCGTGGAGAGAGGATTTTCCGTGGGCTGGAGGGTGTGTGGTTTTGTGTGCTGCCTGCATCCCACGGATGGGGCTTTGCTTGTTTGTGCAGACCGGTTGCTGGCATGCCGCAGCCCGGTACTGGTCCATAGACCAGAAGTTGGGGACCCCTGACGTAAGTGAATCTTGAGCAAAGGTAGGATATTGTGGGACCTGTTCAAAAAGATTGCCCAGTGAATCACCGCATGTACTTTTGCAGAAGAAAACAAAAATGGTTCTAGTTTTATAGGCCCTTTTCAGCCTATTCTATCGAATCCTCTCAAAACGGAGGCCTCAAAAGCTATTACGCATTTTTCTCTGTTCAAAAGAATGAGGCTCCCTGAGTCTCAGAAAGGCAGTTGGCTGGTCTAAATCGAAGTGCTTTTGTTTGTTTCTTCTGATTTTATTTTGCTTTACTTTTTTTTTTTTTTAAAGTCAATGGCTAAATTTTGAGCGCGGAATAAATAGGCACCCATTTTATCCTGTAAATGACACTTTTCTCCTCTTCCTCCTCTGCTGTTCACTTTCTCTTTTCAGAATGCAAGCGTTGGAAGGGACCTTGGAGGTCTTCTAGTCCAACCCTCTGCTCATGCAGGAGACCCTAGACCAGGGGTAG
>NW_015394216.1:4950-7181 GCF_001527695.2 Protobothrops mucrosquamatus
TTAATCCAGAAGTCCAGTGTATTATTTTGTACCCTGCAGTGCCTAATGGTTATTATTATGATATCAATCTCCCACTTTTTAATTTCTGAGAAGCCCACGTCGGCCTTATCCCTTTTATAGCATTTTAAAAATAGGACAGGACAGAGATGGGAATTGCCTTCTCAATCAGGGGGGCCATTGCTGTGTATTTGCTTTCCCCGCCTCTGAATTTTCGTTATAATTATTCTGGCCTGTCATTATAGTACCAGAGTATCCACCAACAGTTGATCTTTATCAGCTGTTCTGCTCTTAATGGTGTGTGTGTGTGTGTGTAATGGATTTATAAATCAGAATGCATCCATTGTTCTAGATAAGACATGGTATTAGATTTAAGTCTTTCTTTAAATCTAGCAAAGAAATGATTTGGTATGATTATCCAAGTCTGCATGGAATACATCGTATTAATCCACGATTGTTAAAATTGTTTGAAAAAGGGGAAGGGAGGAGAGAGAGACAGAAAGAAATTTAATGAATAGATGGGGGGGGGGGGGCAAATCCTTGCTTCTCCCCAAATACCATCTCTTCTTGAAAGTCCCTCAACTCCCTGTGGCAATGTTATCTTCAGACAGGTGGAGACAAGAACAAATTTCAGTTTTCTGATCTTGATAGCTCAAGTCCGTCATTTCTGCTGAGTACAAAAGGCATTTGTGTGCATCTTTTTGGTGATAAATTTCACTAGGCTCTCATAATAGGGTTTCTGGTGATTCTCCAGGCTTGTGTTCATTGTGAGTTGAATAAACAAGCCTATAGAGAAGCTTGAAGGGAAGAAAATGTCATCTAATTATCTGTGGATTCTGGAGAAGCTATCAGAGTTGAGCAGCGAAGAATTCTGCCCTTCCCTTACTAAAAGTCTTGGTAAAAACTTGGAAGCTTGTTTGGATTTTCTGTATCTATGTCAATTATCTATAATCAATGAAGTATCTTTCAATCAATAGTCAGGGACAACATGACCATAGAAATGCAGTCTACAGTAAACAAACAAGCAACAAAACATTTACTAGTTCTGACTGATGGACCGGTTCTATTTATAACATTGTTTCCCCTTTTTGAAATCCGGATAAAAAAACAAACAATATCACAACCCATAATATAAAATATAATATATTGAGACTCAGGAAAAAAATCTCACAAATAAGAGCTATGGCAATTCGCCTTCCCAAAACTATTTGAAATAGTCTGACACAATTCACTTTGAGGAAGTGAATCTGAACAAACTGGAACACTGGGCGCTGTCTAACAAAATGAAATTCAACGGTGAAAAAAGTAAAGTTCTACATTTAGGCAAGAAAAACCAAACATACAGGTATAGTATAGGGGGTACCTTGCTCAATAGTAGCAACTGTGAGAGGGACCTCAGAGTCCTAGAGGACAATCACTTAGATATGAGCCAGGTGTGTGCTGCAGCTGCCAAAAAAGCCAACACAGTGCTGGGCTGCATTAACAGAGGGATAGAATCAAGATCACGTGAAGTATTAATACCACTTTACAAGGCCTTGGTAAGGCCACACTTGGAATACTGCATCCAGTTTTCGTCACCATGATGTAAAAAAGATGTTGAGACTCTAGAAAGAGAACAGAGAAGAGCAACAAAGATGATCAGGGGACTGGAGGCTAGAACATATAAGGAAGGGTTGCTGGAATTGGTATGTCTAGTTTAATGAAAAGAAGGACTAGGGGGTGACATGATAGCAGTGTTCAAATATCTCAGGGGCTGCCCCAAAGAAGAGGGAGTCAAGCTATTCTCCAAAGCGCTTGAAGGCAGGACGAGAAGCAATGGATGGAAATTAATCAAGGAGAGAAGCAACCTAGAACTAAGGAGAAATGTCCTGATAGAACAATTAAACAATGGAACACCCTGCCTCCAGAAGGTGTGAATGCTCCAACACTGGAAGTTTTTAAGAAGAGACTGGACAGCCATTTGTCCGAAATGGTATAGGGTTTCCTGCCTGAGCAGGGGGTTGGAGTAGATCAGGGCTTTTCAACCTTTTCACCCATTGTACCACTTTTAGGATAAGGCAATACCCGAGTACCATTAGTCGCCTAGCAAGGTGTCAAAAACTTGACCAAAAAAAGGTCCCTTCCAACTTCTTCTTCTTCTTCTTCTTCTTCTTCTTCTTCTTCTTCTTCTTCTTCTTCTTCTTCTTCTTCTTCTTCTTCTTCTTCTTCTTCTTCTTCTTCTTCTTCTTCTTCTT
>NW_015394216.1:10122-12461 GCF_001527695.2 Protobothrops mucrosquamatus
GAGAGAGAGAGAGAGAGAGAGAGAGAGAGAGAGAGAGAGAGAGGATCAACTCAACCGGTTTGGATGCTTGTATGCACAAGCAAAAAGAAAACTGTTCAAATCAGGTGGTAAAACAACAAGTTGATCTGTTTCGATCATTTGAGCCAGATGACCAAAATGCTTTTCCAAGTTGATTTGAAATTTCACATAAAATCGGGTTGATTTTTCCAAATGTATCTGTTAATTTAAGGGTCTCATCAGTTAATAAGGAAACTTTTCAAACTTGTTTGTTAATTCGAAAACTACTAGATGAGTGCTGTTAATAATTAATTGTGCTAATAATTATTAATCATGTCACAAAATGTTGGCGCTGTGGAGTCATTTAGCATAAAATAAACAATGCAAAATAAATCAGGCAAAAGAAAATATTTGGCTTTACACATTCATCCCTTCTCTGAAGTTGCATATATAAAATATTAAAATGATGGTATTACTTTTATTTAAATAATGCCACTCATTAATTCCATTAATGCACAACTTAAGTTAAATATTTAAGCTAAATAGCTTAAGCTAAAATGATACATTTAATTTCAATTTATTTTCAATTTCGATTTATTGAAAATAAATGGAGGCATACATTCTTTAGAGAACAGAATTCTTCTTTTCTTATACCATATGCAACATTATGATTGTGAACCCAGAGCTTTTAGTGAATATCTGATAAATCAAAAGCAAATTTGTTTTACAAGCTGAAAGGCTTACTTCAATCACTGCAATTAAAAGGCTGTCAAGTAACAAAGCTTAAAAAGAATATTCCCAAGGCACTGGAAAAAGACACTTACTCAAAAGAGTTTACTTTGGGCTAATGAACATCCTACAGTTCATTTTTTTTTTTTTTGCATCAAACTCCTTATTAATTTTAATATAATTATCTGAATAAATTGCAGGACTCAAAAGTTGCTCTGACTCTTTCAAAGGGGACTTGTTTTTGCTCAGTTTCCCTTATTAACTAAGGTGGATCTAATGGGAGAATGGATAAAGGTTTAGGCAATGTGGCAGTGTATGACATAATAATAGAATACTTTATTGTCCAAGTGTGATTAGATAAACAAGGATTTTTTGTGTGCAAATAATTCCTGAGTCCCAAACATAGCATCCAGAGGTTTCGAAAGAGTTTCAAACAAATGTTCTTGACAGCTGTCCATGTTCAAACTCTGCCTGATTGTGTCATTCATTCATTCATTCATTCATTCATTCATTCATTCATGTGATCCAGAAGTTCCAGTTAGTCCAGAATTCACCAAGCAAATTGCTGACAAGACAACCTGGCCATTGCAAAGAAATATGGGTAAAATGCCCATCCTAGCACCTGGGCCCAATTCAACATGCAGTAGTCATTACTTTTAAAGCTCTTTATTATTATTATTCTTGTGCCATATCCGTTATCAGACATTGGCAATCAAGTTGGAGATCCTGTTTTTATCAGCAGCTGCACAAAAAGGTGCTGCTGAGTTTTGTTGAAACCAGTCCCTTAGATTTTGAAGCCACGATGTTCTTCTTCTGCCTGGACCTCGTTGGCCTTCAATCTTTCCCTGGAGGATTAAATGGAGTAGGCCGTGTTTTTCTAGGTGTCCGAAATATTCTAACTTTCGTTTTTTAATTGTTTTGATGATTTCCCTTGGCTTTCCCAAGCAGCTCCCCAGTATCGACTGAAGGTGGAGACCATCTTGGTTGGAATGGATTCAGAAGAACAGCACACGGTGTGGTGGCAGCCACTTGAACAGCGTGTGCACAGCGGTGTAGAAAGGAAAGACTACTGCACTATATATTTCCCAGGAAAATCATGTTAATGGCAGCAAAACCTGGGAAAGCTCTTTATAGTCTAATTCAATAACGTAACAGGCCTTTCCTCACCACAATAAACTCCATTTAATAAAGGAGAATATTTGTACTCAGGATTGAAATAAGTGGGCTTTGATGATCTCTGAGCCTAGGTGGGTTTCTTGCAGACATTTCATTACCCAAACTAGGTAACAGTGAGAACAATCAACTAGTGGAAGTGTTGTGGAAAAAACCACGATACTTACATCAGAAGACAAGACCACGAAGGGTTGGAGAAGACAGGTTTATTTGTGCACAATGGTTCAGAGCATTCGCATGGCAGATTCTGAACACTGGGCTATTTCCAGCATGTCATTCTTATACAGCTTGCCGCCCACGCCTAACCCAACGGATGACTTCTTATTTACCTTTAACACACTAAACGGAGAAGTTCATGTCTAGAGACCACACAGAAGAAAAGAAGAAGTTCATACAGAAGGCTTATCTTGCCTCACCTCCCTAGGCGGTAATATCTTACA
>NW_015394217.1:0-3166 GCF_001527695.2 Protobothrops mucrosquamatus
AAGGAAACAGATTGCAAATTTGAACTAAATTTGAGGAATGTTAAAATCTTCAAAAGTTATGCTTTAGAAGATACAGGAGCTTTGGCTTATGTAGAAGGGAGAGTGTGTGCATTTAAACACATGCAGAGAGATAGAACAGCACCATAGAGCTGCACCATATTTAGTTTTTGGTATTCTAGGAATTAGTATTTACTGCAACAATGGGAAATCTGTGGCCCTCCCAGTGTTGCAGTTTCATTTCTTAGTATCTCTAACCCAATTTTTCTCAACCTTGGCAACTTGAAGATGTGTGAACTTGAGAATTCTGGGGATTGAAATCCACACATCTTCAAATTGCCAAGGTTGAGAAACACTGCTCTGAATGCTGATTGTGCCGCAGACAATTAGGGTTTGGCTAAATACCATTTACAGGATAATACCATTTATAGAACTAAAAGTTTCTCATTCCTGTGAGATGGTGTGTACATTTATGAATAATATACATAGTCATTACCTTTTTCTTTTTGGCATGGGAAGGATCTAATTTAGTAGAAATTCTGCTTACCAAATGCTTTGTGTAACAAAATCCCAAATATTAGGATCCATAGATATTTTGATAATATGTTTGAGATTTTAATCAGCCTGTTTACTGCCTTTTAGATGACTCATGAAATTATTAGTTTTCCAAGCCATCAACATTAGCTTTTGTTGGCCATCTAGATTTTATTCTCAAGGTATCTTACTTGGCAGTTTATAGTTAAGTCTAAAACTGTTAACTTTTGTTAACTTAATTATTTTATTACCCATCCAGGTAACAAATTTAGCTTGAAGACATAAATAAAATAACTAAATGTACTATGAAAGTACATTTTTTTCAATTGTCCTGCCTCCTTTGTACTGTATCCAACATGCTGATTCCACTACTTGTTTACAGCAATGCTTTTATTCAGAACGATTAGCTGGTAAAGAAGCTTATGACAACAGGTTTAACACATTGTGTAGGCTAGAATAAAATGGACGTAATAATCAGATGCATCTTTGTTTTGTTTTATACTTGTTGCAAGATATATTTTTAAAATGTTTAATTTTTCTATTATTTTCTCCTGTTGTGTTTTAGAAATTGCTTTAGATGCATTTATCCTATAAATACAGAACTTGTGTTTTGTTCTATGTGACAGTCGGTGAACTGATACCTTACTTTTGTAAAATTCCTGAAATCATTTCAATGAGTTGGCCAGACTTAATGCAATTGTCATTCGAATAGGATTAAAAATATGTATGATACGCTTCTGTTTCTATAGGACAGTGATGGCGAACCTTTTAGAGACCGAGTGCCCAAACTGCAACCCAAAACCCACTTATGCATCGTCGAGTGCCGGGTGGGTGTGGCCCATAAGTTATGCATTTGGCTTAAGTCAATTTAGTCATGTAAAAAGAAGCAAGACCAGGGATCTCAGTCTAAATGAGTATAGGTAGTCCTTGACTTACGACCACAATTGAGCCCAAAATGTATGTTGCTAAGTGAGCTTTGCCTCATTTTACAACTTTTCTTGCCACAGTTGTTAAGTGAATCACTGCAATTGTTAAATTAGTAACACGGTTGTTAAGTGAATCTGGCTTTCTGATTGACTTTGCTCATCAGAAGGTCACAAAAGGGGATCACATGACCCCGGGACACTGCAACTGTCATAAATATGAGCCAGTTGCCAAGCATCTGAATTTTGATCATGTGACCATGGGGGTGCAGCAACCGTCGTAAGTGCAATAAAAGGTCATGAGTCACTTTTTTTGGTGGTGTTGTAACTCTAAACGGTCACTAAATCAATTGTTGTAGGTCGAGGACTACCTGTAATGATTAAATGGCAGTGCTTTAGAAATTAGGCAATAATTTCATTTTAGTCTTTATATTCTCTTACTTTGCTACAACTCTGGTTTGTGATTTATTTTAAATGGTTGAAAATCTGTGTCCAGTTTATTTGTCATTACAAAAATATATTAGCAATTCTTAAATATCCAAAAAAATTAATAGGTTTCATCTGAATCATTTTTTGGTCCTCTGCCTTTGTCATACTGAAATTCTATTTGCTTTCCAATTTATCCCTTTCTCCAGAAACCACTCAAATTCATAAATCATTCTGTAAGATTTGTAATTAACACCTCAGATTATCCAACTGCAGCAAATAAAAATTTTCTAGGCCACCAGCAAAGGCTTGCTAAAGGCATTAGCATTGGGTACTCATTCTCCATATTGACTGAGAAACTTCATTTGTCTGTCATGACAAATCTGAACTACAAAGAAACTTAATGTTGCCTCATGAAAATAGCTGTGGAATCTGGCATGAGGAAAATACCAGATCAAATGGGTTTGATGAGTCATTTCCCATTTCTTTCTGACCTTAAGTTCATTCAGTTCACTGATGTTTTTAGTTTTTCTCTCTGTTTGTTGACTTACAGTCAGAGGTAACTAGGGACACATTAGGGTTTGCTCAATTGTAACACAGTTGCATTGCATATGTTTATTTGTATGCATAGCATATACAACTTCGGCTCATATACATATTTTTCTTGCATCTGTTCTTGCTTTGCACATAGGCTTTCTCTTTACCCTGGAAATAATGATTATTGTATCCATTCCTCTTCTGTGAATTGTATCTACCAAATCAATGGCTGAATTAACTTTTCAAGTAGGAAAATAGCACTGAACATGTTAAACATGTGTTTCTCTTGCTTTTAAATAATCAAAACATTTTAAACCAATTGTACCTACCAAAAAGCCTAGCTGACAATATAATATTAGATTTTGTATTCTTAAAATTTGAGTAGTGTATGTTTAGTTAATGGTATATTTAGTTAATAGTGTATTTAAAGGATTGGCACTTCTTATTTGAGTTTTCTGATGTAAGAAGTTTTTTTCAGCAGTTTTTGTGTTTCTAAATTATAATTGTCAATTTTACCCAAAATAAAATAATCATTTTGTATATTTTTTCCGGAATTAGTAAAGATGAATTGCAATTTATTTATTAGTAGTGTAGCTTTTTTGGAGAGTATTAAACTAACTTTTTTCTATGCCAATTAGACATTAATAACATGCATTGTTTGTTTATCTCTATTTTTATATAGTAGAGATAAATGTATACAGTAGGTACTAGATTTCTATGTATGAATAATCACATGCAAAGCACTTAAA
>NW_015394217.1:5913-7827 GCF_001527695.2 Protobothrops mucrosquamatus
GACATACCAAAGCCTCACTGTCCCATAGGGTGGGAAACCAGAAAGGCTCAAGTTGTCTCTTCGGAAATCACTTGCTGGAGAACCCTCCTTCCAAAGGAGGGATTATTAATATCTAACCTGATCTAGCTGAGAGCCAAGCCAAAACGAGTCATCAAGAGCGGAGACCAAGTTAAGACTGGATTACCAGTAGGAGGGGGCGTGACAAGTTTTGGATACTTGGTCTCAAGAGCAGGCAGACAAAGGAAACCCATTGGTGGAGTCTCCGTCTCCTGTACTGGAGAACATTTTCTATTTTATATTAAGGTTGAATTACCCAACAAAGTTGGGGGTTGTAGAGACTGGAATTTTGTCTTATAACTGCATCATTCGTAGTGTCTAAGACTTCCAAACCACTGATTGAATATACTGGTTTGATTTCCCTAAGACTGTATATACCGCCTGCTGTAGAAATTAAATAAATATGTCAAAAAACTTTTGAAATAGAATTTTCAGTAATAGGAAAGTATGAATTGTTTCCAGTTTGTTGCAAAATAAAAGGGTGTTTTTGACTAATAGTCTACGTTTATATAGACAGTTTTAATATGAGTATAGTATAATGAGTGGTCAAGTTGTTCATCTTGGAATAAATCAAATAGTGTAGTTCAAAACCAGTTCTGAGTGCTGCCTCTGGCACCTATGTAGTTACTTATAGCAGTTTTTTTTAAGTATAATGTAGGTGGAAATATATTGTAAGATTGCAAAACCTGGGTAAATAGTGTTGTAAACTATACCTGAATCAAAATGTTTTGCACCAATGAATCCTTTCAGGCTAGCAGTATATGAACTTAATAGTATTTTGAATATTATTAACTCTTGGCTGTTACCTACAATGTACTCAAAAACACTAAGTGTAATATTTTAAGAAAGTCATAGATACTGAAATCTAGCTGAATGCTTGAATCAAATTCTTGTTTTAAAACCTTGTTGATCCAATATTTTAAATTTTGAGAATGTGTCTGTTATGAATTATTTTATAAACTTCCATTTCAGAAGTTGACAAATAACAAACTCGAAGTGTGTGAGACAAAATGACATGTTTTACAATTTTCAGGAAATTCATATTGTCTTTCTTGATAGGTATCCTTCAGGAAATATCTTCCTTGATATTTCCACAATACTGAGAGACAATATAACTGCAATCAATACGTCAAGCATAGAAGATATATAAAAATGCAAAGTGTTATTTTATAACTTTTGCAATTTTTCAATCATAGTTTATTAAATGTTTCTTTTAACTGCAATAAAATTCAAACTGAAAACAACCCACAGTAAATGCCTTTTAGACGTCACTGCTAGTATAATTCTATACATGTCTACTTGGAAACGAGTCCCACTGAGTTTTTCTTAGTAATGATGCTCCAGGTGGAAGAATGAAATGTGTTACTTAAACAGTATTTGAGGAAATGCATATAGTTAACATTTATACTTGTAGGGGCTAAAAAACTGATGCATCTGATGACACAGATTTGAAATTAATCTTTTAAAATGTGAAATATATATGTGTATGCATGGTCAGCTACCTTCTGCATTTTATTATCAATTTTCATTACCTAAACATCATGCTAGTACTTTGCAGCATATTTTTGCATTTTTAGCAAAATGATTCAGTAACTCAGAATTGAGTTTCTGATACTGTACTTTATCTAGAGACCTAATTAATTGATTGGAATTACCAAAATGTCATCTATTAAAAAAAATTATATTGTATTTTTAGGGCAACCAGTGATTATGACGACTGAAGGTGGGTCAGATACTGAAGTAAAAGAATCAGAGAAGCTGAGGACTAACACAGTAAGTGAAAATGCTGGGGATGCACCAGAGAGTCAAGAAGATCAGAAACAAATAGAAGAAGGTTCTCCTGTCCTTCCAACTACA
>NW_015394217.1:10827-12460 GCF_001527695.2 Protobothrops mucrosquamatus
GAAGCGTTTATAATTCCCTGGAGCCAGGCTCGTGTACCCTCCCGAGCCGCCAGTACCAGCCAGGAGGGACACGGATCCAATAAACATGTGGTTGCATTCAGCCTCCCCAGGATCCTGTCCACATCCTCAGGAGCCACAGAGTCAAACTCCTCCCATATAATCGTCTCAAGACCTGCCCCCTCCACCTCCCCCGGGGCCATTATTGTTTATTGTTTTATCATAGAGAATAAAATACAAACAAAACAAAAGCATATATTCAATCCTAACAATAATAGAAAAGAAAAAAAATAGTGTACAAGAAAGAAAAAAGTGATCAATTAAATTTAATATGTAGGATCCACCCTGGCTGTGTACTGAAAGAAAAAAAAAAGTAGTAAATTCTCCTCCCCTTTTACTACCTACATATATATAAAGGAAAAAGTCAACAGGTTGAGCTAAACATTGCACTAATCTTCAAATCCCTCTGTTAATCATTTGTTATATTTAGGGTGTAGAAAGTCTACAAATGGTTTCTAGTCCATTAACTCTAATCAAATCAGTTAATTTCCCATTTCTGCTAGTTCAGTCAATTTCAAAATCCATTCTTCAACAGTTGGCATCTCTTTTTCTTTTCAGTATTTGGCAAGTACAATCTTCACAGCCGTCACCATGTGAAGGAATAGCACCCCAAATTGTTTTTCAATTGGCTTGTCCATTGTACCTAAAAGAAAAGCTTCAGGTTTCATTAATATTTGTATCTTAAATATTTTTTGCATTGTCATTGTTATGTTTATCCAGTATGTTTTCACGTATTTGCAAGACTGCCACATATGATAAAATTAACCCGGATTTTGATTACATCTCCAGCACTTATTGGAAATCCCTTTATATATTTTTGCTAGTCTATCTAGGGCCAAGTACCAACGATACATCATTTTGTAAAAGTTTTCTTTCAAATTATAATTTAATGTGAATTTTAGTCCCTGTGTCCATACATTCTGGACGACTGTATGTTACATTTTCTTTTGTTAATATGAATTAACGCCATTCATTCTGGGGTGTACTTTGATTTTGCAATGAATCATACTGTGTGTTTGTCTTGGCATATAGTCATGTGGGCCACATTACCCCGGAAATGTCTTCAGACAACACTGGCTCCCTTGGCTAGGAAACAGAGATAAGCACTGCCCCCTAGAGTCAGACACGACTGGACAGGGGAAACCTTTACCTTTAAATAAAAAACAGTAAGACAAATAATACTGTGTAATGTTATGGGTTGTTGGGTAGGTTGATGACAGGTCTCCATTGGTTTCTGAAGGCTGTCTGAAAAAGGTCTGTTCTGAAATCCAAGGATTTTGGCACGGAGTGTTTGCAGTACAAGGTGTGTAAAAATTCTGCTTGGACTTCAGGATGGATCTTTTTCAGCCAGTGTCGAGACAAAAGGACTCCCTCTTCTTTCTGCAGCTGGCTAAAAATGCCGCATGCTGCAGATGTTCTGTGTCAAAATCCTCCTTGGATTTCAGGATGGACCTTTTTAGCCATTCCCCCAAAATGAGAGGCACTTCATGCTTCTTATCTGAGAGTTTTTCTGCTTAAAAATCCACAAGATTGATTTGTAACTGCAACTGAATATGCTGAGATTTTGGCCACTGAG
>NW_015394217.1:14424-26002 GCF_001527695.2 Protobothrops mucrosquamatus
CCATAAATAGCCAAATTGGGATGTAGGACTTGTTTGAAAATGAAAGGCACCATACTGCACCTCTTGATTTCTTCCAGTAGCAGACACTATTTCAATGTTTCAACAAATCTGGAAAAACCAGAGAGGCGACTTGTCTGGTCTCATTTATTAATTCAAATCAAACTACAGTACTTTGAATGCCCCAAATTTTCCCTTTTGACTGTTTACACCCAGTGTTATATATCGTGCTGCATTTCATTAGTATCAATAATTAATAACGTTATTACTATTTAATAGTACTAATTATTAATTTACTATTAATAAAATTATATTCAGTATTGGATGCAGAAGAAAGAAACAAAGCTTTTGAAATGTTATCTGTTTGCCTGTTGTGTACTTTTTGCTGCCCCAAAGTATTTAAAACAGTAATACAATTTTCTCTGACATTCCGTGTCATATGGAAATATGAAAAATCATATGATCATAAAAGCAGTTATTTCTGATAGATTTCTTCTGTCAGAATCTTATGCCCTATAGTCTTTAAAATGTTGTTAAACTAGTTATTCTTTTTATTTTTATGTAGTTGGAGTATCTCTTCTGTTAAAGTGACTTGAAAAATGTTGGTTCTTTCATGTTTCACTTAGCCTCTCTGAATCATTCTAGTAACTTTTATTATCTTCTAATTCATTCAAGTTTTATTGGGGCTATATGGTTATGGTTGAGAGTGCATCTGAAGGTTATATTTAATGCAGAAAGAAAAAGAAAACTAATGAACTGAAATAAGATTCTATAAATCACTTCAGTGTTATATTTGTTCATTACAAATCTAACATTAGACAGTAGTACATTGATGGCTAACAGTTGTTTTAAATGTTTAAATCAAAATCATTAGATGTTTAAATCAAAGAGCAAAAATAATGAGGCTTTTGCTACCTACCAAGATATCAGATAATTCAAGCCTGAGTATGTAGCAAAACTCCTTAGTTTCATTTTTGTGTGAAAGCATTACTAAGTACTAGGCAAAATATAACAGAAATCAGTTGAGCCGTTTAGTTAGTGCTGAGATAACCATGAGTTGTTATACCAAAATATGGAGAAATGTCAGAGATAAATCTTTTAAGCTGTAAAGAAGTATATTAAAACTTTACTTTGGAATTTTGATTTTATGGTTAGTAAACAATCTAATAGTCAAATGTATTTTGTAGACAGCTTTGTAGACAGTTTTGAATTGTATTAATGGCCAAGTAGATTCTTAAGTATTTGTTATAGTGTGACGCATTTAACTGTTCTTTTGTTTTGGGGGATTTATTATGCAAAAATTACAAAACACTATTGACAGCAATATAGTTCCTTATCCATTAAATGTAATGTATTAGTCTTTGACTTACAATAATGGAGTCTGGCCAATCCAATTTTACAAGTTTTTTTTGTGATACTGGTTAAGTGAATAACCATGGCATGTGTTTACCAAAAATTGGAACTAAAGATGGTTGTTTGACAAAAAGTCATAAAGTGTGCTCACATGACCATGGGACACTGCAAACAACCACAAATGGTTGTTTGTTCAGTTGCCAAGTTCCTGAAATGCAGTCTTGTGACCGTGGAAATGTGTGGTACTCAGAACTCTGGATTGTAAGTCACTTTTGTGTGTCCCATTGTAACTTCGAACTGTTGCTAAGTGATAGTTGTAAGTCAAGGACTATCTGTACTTGATAATTAGCAAGTACTCAGATAACAAACTATATATTTGATTCCTTTAAAAAAAAAGTTTTAAAAGACATTAACGATTTCTAAATACACACCAGTATTTCAGGATTTTAAGAATTACGGCTGATTTTTCATTTTTCCTACTTAAATTTTAGTTATCTAAATAAATATCTCCTCTCCATTGGTTTTAATCAGTGCTTTCCTATATGCTGGGTATAGACTATGAAGCATCTACTCCCTTTTGATTTATTTTCTGAAATAACAAATTGAAACCATGATAACAAATACAGAGTAGTTTTCTTTGGTATAGATGTGTTTTAAAATAAAATATACGTAGCATTGTATTATATACATGTTTCATTGATTTACCCTATTTTTTCCTAGAAAAAAGCAAAAGGGCAGGTGTTGTTTGACAAAGTATGTGAGCATCTTAACCTACTAGAAAGGGACTATTTTGGCTTGTTGTTCCAAGACCACACAGATCAGAAGGTATGTACTAAATGTGTAAAAATGACTTCTAAAAGATTGGGAACTTCTGTAATTTATGGAATTTTGTTACTGAACATTAAGTCTTTTAAAGTCCAGACCCTCAGATTTGTGAGCAGAAGAGGGGTAAATATAATGCTATCTCTTGTTGTCATATTTTGAACTGAGCATTTTTTCCATGGATGGGGAGGAGGGGAGAGAGGAGGCACACACAACCTAAAACCTTCCATGTGCAGTTTACAGTAGGGTTCGTGCTTCTATGAGAATCTAATGCCTGATGATTTGAGGTGGAGCTGAGTTGCAGCTGCAAATACAGATCAAGCTTCGCTCGCTTGCCCGCCATTCACCTCCAGCTGTGCAGCTGATTCCTAACAGCCACAGACCAATACTGGTCCATGGCCCGGGAGTTGGGGACTCCTGGCCTAGATGCTGTATGGATGTGATCAGCTGAAATAGAGAATGCTGACTGAAAGCATTTGAACTCTAATTTTTACTTTTCTTTTAAAAATATATTTGCAATAAATACCATCATCATTGTTAGAGCAATTAATTAAAATGTAACACAAATCTAAAACAAATAAACTGCCTCAAGCACATAGATCAGTGATGGCGAACCTTTTAGAGACCGAGTGCCCAAACTGCAACCCCAAACCTACTTATTTATCGCAAAGTGCCAGGGCTGCATCAGCACTGTGGTGCCCTCAGGGGGGGTGGGAGGGCATGGCGCACTGGGTGGGCGTGGCTGCAGTGGTCATGGCAGACTGGGTGAGCGTGACCAGGGCGTCTCTCGTCATCTCTGGGGCATCCCCGGGGGGCAAATACCGCTTGCTCGCTCACTTCCTGTCCTGTCGCTTCCAAACGCCACGTGCTCGCTACTCTGGCGAACTCTGCTGGGGCAACGGCTCGCGTGCCCACAGAGAGGACTCTGAGTGCCGCCTCTGGCACGCGTGCCATAGGTTCGCCACCACTGACATAGATCTAGAGAGATTTCCGAAGACGTTTAGGGAATATCTCAACAGTATGGTCAAATTCTGTTATTTTTATAAGGAGCCTTTCTTTCTTACTCATTCTGATTGGCTCCTTGGTTTATTAAGAAGTCCAAGAGACAAAGTGACAGTAAATCTGACTGAGTATGGCTACAAACTCAGGGTCAGATCTACATTATGATAGTAACAGAAGCATTGATGAGCTGTTGACCGATTTACTTGTTTAGGGTGGCATCTCCCAGTTTGGGAGAGTGTTATCTTCCACTTCTCAGCTTTGACAGTTTTTCACAGCACTTTGTCAACACAGTGGTTCAAATCTGCCAGAGGTTGAATTCTCCCTGTGACTATCTAGTCTATAACATTAACTGGAATGACATTTTAGTTTGTAGAGTCTAGCTTAGCTTTTAGCTCGTAGAGTCTTAGAAAGTAGATAGTATGAGTATTTTACTAGTATGCAGAAGGCAATAAAAAATATACATGTTTTGCAAGAAAAACCTGCATTTCAACGGTTTTTCATAGAAAAAAGTATCCTATTATGAATAATTAATTGTAAAAGCTAGATTTTCTGCTTTGTAAAGGATTAAGTTTATTTCATTATTCTAATTTTAATTGGAGTTCTATGTTTACAGAGATATTGAACATCAGTACGCTTATATGACTAAGTCTGGAACTATTATTTTCATGAACTAGCACAGAAAAAGCAGTATCTGTAGAAAAACAATTTATAAGGAGAAAGACAGTAGAGGGCAATCTAATCTAAAAGGAAATTCTCTCATGTTATCTGCATGTTTGAAGAAGCAATTAAATTATCTTTTATGACCATAAAATCTAATATCGTTGAAAAAAAATTATAGACACTCGAGGTCTTTGTATTTTTTTTTTTAAAAGCTTTTGTATGCCCTTTCACTTGCTCATGAAAAGACAGTGATTTATGCAGGAGAAAGTGTTGGTAAATAAACATAGCTAGCTCACTAGCAATCCTCAGCTAGAGAGAAAACTGCAGACAGAAAAATATGAGATATATCTCGTTTTCATTTTATAGTCTTAGTAAAAAAGCAAATAGTTTGCTAGTATATATAGATAATAATTTTACATTGTCAGTTAATATAGGCACAGGGAACATCAGTCTCAGAGTTTTCCATCTGGTTTGCAACGTTATCCTCTCTTTTCTATCTTTGATGTCCATCTCCTATCCTGAGGGAAAGGGCAAGAGTCATCTTTCGGCTCAGCAACTTATCCAAGATAAAAATTGTTCCTTATTCATATCTAAGTCACCACTGGAGGGAGGGAACAAATGAAAAAGCATCAGCACAACACTGCTTTCATCAACATGAAAATCTGAAAATAAGTCAAAATGATGAAAGTATTAGATCCTGTAGATACCTCTGCCTGCACATAATGTTAAAATTGCCTCATCGATCTATGACTTATTTAAGACCATATTTTAAAGAAATACACCTCTCTCAAAAATTACAGTGAGAGAATTTGAACAATATAGTCAGTTGTGTGAATATTATCTTATGAGTTTCAGTAACATTTTATAATTGTATAGCAAACAGTAATCTTTTACTTTTGCAGAATGAAAGAAAACTATTTTGAATACTCAGAGCCTACCATTGATAGGTAGTGAAGTATATGGAAATTTGACATTTTTTTAATGAATGAAAAAATTAAAGCAAAAGAAAGTTAAAAAAATGATATAATTCAATTTAAATCCTGATCTCTTTGAGAGCCCTCTTGGATTCTCAGATCCTGGCTCAGACAGCAAATGGCAGTAATGGCTAGAAAGGCCTTTGAACAAATTTATCTTGTGCGACAATTGCATCCTTGGCAGGCCATTCTCACAGTCACTCATACCTTAATCCAGACATGTCAAACACAAGGTCTGGAGGCCAGATGCGGCCCGCGAAGTGGTTTCATGTGGACCGCGAAGCCATCCTGAAACAGTGAGGGAACGGCCCCCGCTGCCTTGGCCCTGGCCCAGGTTGGCTGGAAGCCAATGTACAATTTTGTGGTGGCCATCTATGCTGAAATGCATTCAGTCTTAGCTCCACAAGGCCATCCAGAAACAGCAAGGAACCAGCCCCTGCTGCTTTGGCCCCTCCCCCTGGGTGCATGCTGGGGAGGTGTCACCATTTGTGAGGAATGAAGAAATGGACCATGCCTTGGCACGTGCCCTGGTCCCATCTCCTTCTGCCAGAGACCCTCATATCTGTCCCACTCACGTGACATTGCGAGTTTGAAACCCCTCTTCTACATGGTGCTTCCCCTGAAGACCACTCAGATGTCACAACTGGTTTAGAGCGTGGCTACACAAACAGCTGTGCCTTTTTTTCCATGTAACATTTCTACTCTACCAGCTTTAGAGGATACTAGCTGGTTTCAGCATATTCAGTTCAGCATATTCTCTCTTATTGAGCACTGAGTGGCCTAGGACTTGGTTATCTACATGGCAGTCTTTCTCTTGTCATCTCTCCCTGTTCAATAAAATCTCTAAGGGTTGGCACATTTCACATCCCAATTATAAAGTACTGTGATCTTGTGGGACTTAGGCAATATTTATTTATTTTATTTGTTAAATTTATTTGCCGCCTCTCTCGCTGTGGGACTACTCCATACATTCTCTGTAGCTGTATTGTCTTGTGAAACAATGCTTCATGTGACCCCAGTGCTGTTGAGATTTTTAAAGTCGTGGATGTCTGACTCTTCCAATACAGATACGAGTGGTTCATTGATTTACTCACTGGCAGTTTATTTCTTTTTGTTAACAATAGTTTAAAGTTGGTGAATTTCTAGGATGTGCTGCCATCTATTATTATCAGTTTTTGTATTTTATTACTTCTGTAGAAGTTTAAATCCTAACATGTAAACCCAAACTTTCTTCAGTGGTTGAGGCAGTTTAGAAACCGATAGATGAAAAATTCTCAGAATATTATATTCTGATTTTGAATGAATCAATAATAGTTACATTATAAAATACACATTAAATATTTTATTTCTCATTATGTGTCATTTCTGTTTTTAGAATTGGCTTGATTCTTCAAAAGAAATCAAGAAGCAAGTTCATAGTAAGTGCTCTAGTCATATCTCTTACCGTCACGTCACAGGTAGTCCTTGATAATATAACTGTTCATTTAACAATAATCTGGAATTACAATGGCCTCAGAAAGGGTGCTTTAGAGCCTGTAAATTATTTCTGGTTGTCACATAATGTTGCATCAATAACTCCCATGGTCATGTGATTGTGATATGGATGCTTGTTCTCACAGCTGGTTGCTAAGTGTTGCACGATCATGTGATTGCCATTTGCATTCTTTCTTGCTGGATTCCCCAAAAAATCCTTATCTCTGGGGGCTGGAAGCTGAATTCTTTTAGTACGGGTGCAGAAATGGATCTGAACGAGTTATCTTCCATGCACTGGGTTTGGATTTCAGCTCTCTCTTGTTTCTGGAGGATGGCTGAAAATGCTACCTGCCAAAGGATTTTGGCTCCCCTCTATGCATGGGGTATACAAATGGGGCTGAAATCATGAGTTTTTCTTTTTGTTTGTTTTTATTGCCTAAATACAAAAAACAGGTGGCTCCCTTCTATGCTTTAAGGCAGTGGTTCTCAACCTGTGGGTCGGGACCCCATTTGGGGTCGATCGACCATTTCATGGGGGTCGCCAAGCAAGGCTGTCTGCCATTTTTTTGTCCGCCATTTTTTTCCCTTTTCCGGCGGGTGCCTTACCTCCCTTGGGCTGGGCCAGCTGGTGGTCAGCCTGCTCCGTCTCTGCCGCTTGCCAGCTACGCCTTGGCCGGCGCAGGGGGCGGAACCACGCATGCGCGGCGCTCCCGGGCAGGGAAAGTCCTCGACTTACGACCGGTTGGGTAGTCCTCGACTTACGACCGGTTTAGTCCTCGACTTACGACCGGTTTAGTCCTCGACGTACGACCGGTTGGGGTCGCAGCATTAAAAAGGTTGAGAACCACTGCTTTAAGGCTTAGATTATATTTAATTTTGTCAAACTTCCTTATGTAATGTTGCATTTTAAATAAGACTTTTATAATAAAGCCACAAGTTAATATAATAAAAAGTTGCAGAAGTTTATAATACTGTATTTCCTGTATTTATAAGTATGTTAAGATTAAGATTGCTAGAAATCTTCATCAGTGTGTGCAGTGTTAAATGATCTAGATATTTCAGTCTAAATAAGAAGAATTAGATTAAATCTTTATCAGTCTATAATGTCTTAGGATCTGGTGAATTTTCCAAGTCATCTGTTAGAAAAGTTCCTAGAAAAATCTGGCTTTTGAAAAGTGAACAGATGCAAATACTTTATTAGTCTGGCACAATACTCCAAAGCTCATTTGGTAAAACTGCATAATCTAATCTGGTATTAGTACAATGTCTGTTAATCCTATTTTGATTTTCATACAAAGAATGCAATAAATTTTTTTCTTCCTTTGTAACTTTTGTGATTGGAACATACTTACCAAGTTGTCTGTTACCTTACCTTTAGCTAAATACATTTCTTTCATTTTGGTATATTTTCGGTATGTTTATTGTGAGCATTTTGTAAGACTTGTGAGGCTGCTCATAAGGTGTTTTGCAGACCAATAAACAATATGTACAGTGACCGTTGTTCTCCATGCTTTTTGCCTCCTTTTTGTATATTTATGCATGTGGAAAATGATGAAAGGGCTTTTGTGCATGTTTATAGTACTTGTTTCACAGTCTCATTATCCACTGTTGTTCATTTGGAACAGAAGCGCTGCAAATGGGTGCCACCTGTACAGTCTCTTTTAATGATTTGCTTGTATAGCAGCTCGGCAGTTTTAACAATTCATTGTTCTGAAGCTACACTGTTGATTATCAATAGAATAGCCTTAGACAGACCAATCAAATATTTTTAAAATATTTGCAATATGAGAACGAATATCATTATTGAAAAATAATGAAACATATAAAATTTAGAAAAATAAAAAATAGACATAAAAATATGGAGAGATGGAGGGAGAAGTGAATGAAATTGGCCTCCTTTAATCATAAGCAATGGTTTTCATCTCTGATAACGATTCATATTCTGTTTTAGAGATGACCTCCCATGTACCTTTGTTAAAACCAAAGGTATTGCTCAAGTTCCTTATATAATCAGTCACCAATAAAAATCAATATTGAAATAGGTTAACATTCTCAGAATTGGCTCCAGAAGACATCCAGTTTGTGGAATCTCCTTTTTCTATTTCAGAATTCTCTGAAGTTTTCAATACTATTCAGAATGGAAAATCATCTGGCCCTGATGGATTGAAAGGAGATTTTATAAAGAATTTAAAGAGATTTTAATACCTGAATTTTTATTTTTATGCAATACTTTGCACCAAGGGAATCCTTTACTAGAGTTTTGGAAACAGTCTAATATAATTTTGATCCTTAAGTTGGGCAAAGATTTCCAGGATTTGGCACCATATAGGCCTATTTCACTTCTTAACATGGGCTGTAAACTGTACATTAAACTGTTAGCTAATCAACTGATTATAAGTAAAATTATTCTTATGGATCAATTTGTTTTATTTCAAGTCGAAATACATCTGCACCATCAAGAAATTATTAAACATTATGCAGTGTAGTAAAATTAATCTTCCCTAGCTATTTGTTATTTAGATATATTAAAGGTTTTGATTCTCTGCAAATACAATTTGTAAAATATATTAATTAAACATAAACTTGTAGCTGGTTTTTATAAAATGATTGAACATATTTATGGACCAACTGAAGTTCAGATAAGATTTAATAATTATGATTCAGATCCCATTACAAATATAAGAGACACCAACAGTGTTGCTCTTTATCACCTTTATTATCCAACCTAGCCACAGAAGTGTTAGCAATAGCATTTAGATCCAGTAATCAGATTTGTGGGATGAAAAGGAGGGGGGGAGACATAGCTTTTAAATCTATTTTCAGATTTTGACTTTCTTGAACAATTCTTACTTAGCCACTAAGAAGGAACTAAAGGAATTTGCAGAGGTGCCAGGACAATAAGTTAATTTTCATCAATCACATCTGATGCTTTTTCATACTCTCCCAAAAGGAAATTTTCATACTCTTAGAGATTCCAATTATATAAATATTTTTAAAATATTTACAATTTGCTATTACTAAAATATCAATAATACCTATATATTATTCATCTATCTATTATTTTGTATTATTCATACAAAAAACTATATACAGTACCAGCATGCAAGAAATTAAGAAATGGAAATTGGGCTTTAAAATATTTCAATGTTTTAGATGAATTGCAGCAGTAAAGATGAAGATGTTATATGGCTTATCTTTTTATTTCAGTGCCTTCCAGTGGTAATTCCAGTACAGGCTTTAAGACATTGGGATGGGAGCAGGGGGAAGAATGTTTATGCTTTCATGCAAAATAATTGAGAGTAAATAAAAGGATTCTATATAGACCTCAGACACAGGGAGATTCATTAATCTCAAATGATATGGACAAAACAATTTAAAAGCTGGCATATTAGTAATTTTACAATATATACAAACACTTTCTTACAAAAGAGTTTCTCTTCTATCTTTAGTGTCTACATTTTTTCCTGTTTGTGGATAAAATAATGTTTACTCTGAATGTTTTCATTTTTTTGTCCCATGTATTCTCTGTGGAATGTGCTAAATGTAGATTTACCATGGCAGTTCACCTTTAATGTGAAGTTTTACCCACCTGACCCTTCACAATTAACAGAAGAAATCACCAGGTATGCTATTAAGCATTATTGAATTGAATTCCTACATTATTTAGGGTCTCTTGGAAAATCTGTAAAATGTTACATTTCATAAGCCTAAAAAATGGCCAAATGCAGAAAAAGCTATTAGTTGTTATTGCTTTTCTCTGTGTTCGATTTCTAATATTTTTTGTAAATCAGGTATAGAAATGTATATACAAATAATTACTGCAAAAAAATGTCATTTAGGAAAAACTAATCATTTAATGGTAATATTTTTATTGAAAAAAGAGGAACAAGTTAAAGCAGAAAAGCAACAATATTGAATCCATTGCAGGTATTCAAAACATAGATCATAACCTGGATAAGCCAGAGAGGAAACACTATTAAAAGAATACTTCAATAAATCATTTTTTAGTTGAATGAAGAGATTTCTTGGTAATAGAAAATGTTCTCATATGATGTAACTCTGACATTTCTATGGTTATGTTCTTTAATTAGAACCTTTATAACTTACACTTTATAACTTACACTTTCACGGAAATGTTTCTCAAAACTTTTCAAGACAACTGCATGCAGTTTTTCATCTCATCTGCCAACAGAATAGTTTATTCTAGTTGTGTCCCAGTTAGGGAATATTTAGAACAGTTTAATTAGAGTCATATGATAATAGGTTTTTCTACATTTGCCTAAATATTAAGCAGCCTTTTCATGTGTAAAATGAAATGGAATGAATATATATATACTTAAAAACTATAATACTTAAAAACTAGTAGTCAGAATAATTGCACTAAGGCTTCGCTGATAGTAGAATTTCCAGCTTTATATGAGAAATAGGTTGTGTTTGGAGGTTTTTTGCAGTTATTAAAATATAACCTTTTATTATAAGTATTTTCTGTGTTTGCAGATTACTTGTTATGTAGATTTTTAAAATGTTAAAAATAGAGAAGAATATTAGGGTTATTGTGGGGAAAATAAAAGGAAGGCGTATTATGAATGTTCACTACCTTGAGTTATGTATAGAGTAATAAAGGGACTAGGATAAAAAGGTAAACAAATAAATAATATTTGTTAGACAATTATCATTGTTCTTTTTCCCAGGTACTTTCTTTGTTTGCAGCTTCGTCAGGATATTGCTTCTGGACGTCTACCATGTTCTTTTGTGACCCATGCTCTACTTGGTTCATATACTTTACAAGCTGAGTTAGGTGACTTTGATCCTGAGGAGCATGATAGTGGTTACATACAGGAATTCCAGTTTGCACCTAACCAGACAAAAGAGTTGGAGGAGAAAGTAGTAGAATTACACAAGACACACAGGTGCGTTATGTTCCAGTAAAACATATGGAAAAAAGTTCATAGGAACACAGGAACTTAAAAATGCAACATATTTTTCAGCTTCCATATGGTTATGAAATTATTTCTGAGTACTATTTGGAAATTTTAAAACAAAGATGACTAGAAACTAGGAATTCCCCCCCCCCATCTTGATTACATCACAGAAGCTTAACAGTACAAAAAAGATGTTCAATAATGCAGGAAGTACTATTTGAGACAAACATCTTTATTACTTCATAAAAGCAGTAGCCCTGGCTATTTTCATTTTGAGAGATAATACAGTTTGAATTCCTCAAGAGCAAGTTCAGTTCTTTTTTTCTTGCTTAAATAGTAGATGTTTGAAAAACACCAGGGCATTTCCCTTCATTG
>NW_015394218.1:0-5407 GCF_001527695.2 Protobothrops mucrosquamatus
CCATTCCACGACTCCACGAAATAATGAACAAATAAAATGAAACCACCAGCACTTAACCTCAACTCAGATGAGACAACTGATACTTTAAGACAGAAAGCATTGGCTCCCACATTTATGTTCCTTTTCTAACCTAAAATATCAACGGTTGTCTGTTTCCATTTTTCCTGAAAATGATATTCAATTTGCTTTGGAATTTGGCAGCTCCTTTGGGGATGTCTGAGAGCCCAGCTCAGTTCACCAGAGGGCCTGAAAGCTCTTTTTTTTTGTCCTCCCCTGAAATGCATCTGATACTTATCCTGCCTAAGAATAACCTAATTGATTTGAAATTTGGCTTCGGGGGAATTTAAATCTGATGTCCAGCAAAATTTTTGTTCTTGCCAGGGGAGTTCTTGTGATTTTCTGCTTTTTAGGACGTGCTGTCATTTCTGCAATAACTCCCTCTCTATGGGAAGAACAATGCTAGGGTGATAAATCTCTTTTATGAAAGCTTCTGGGTAAGAATATAGCAACCCTGGACAAGGACTTCCTTTCTTAGGCGTATAAACTGTTGCAGTAACATAGAAATTTAACTACTATGCATTGGTAGTAGCCAGTTAATAGCCACAAAGCAGGAATACCACAACCCTCAACAAAAACAAGTACAGTGGTCCCTTAGAATAGAATAGAGCTGGAAGGGACCTTGGAGGTCTTCTAGTCCAGCCCCCTGCTCAAGCAGGAGAACCTATACCATCTCAGACAGGTGAATGTCTAGTCCCTTTTTAAAAACCTCCAGTGATGGAGCGCCCACGATTTCTGGTGGCAAGCTGTTCCACTGGTTGATTCTCCTCACTGTCAGGAAATTTCTCCTTAGTTCCAGGTTGCTTCTCTCTTTGGTCAGTTTCCAACCACTGTTTCTCGTCCTTCCCTCTGGTGCTCTGGGGAACAACCTGGCCCCCTCTGCCTTGTGGCAGCCCCTCAGATACTGGAACCCTGCTGTCGTGTCTCCCCTATTTCTTCTTTTCTTTAGACTAGCCAAACCCAAGTCCAGTAGCCATTCTTCATATGTTTTAGTCTCCAGGCCCCTCATCATCTTAGTTGCTCTTCTCTGAATTTTTTCCAAACTCTCAACATCTTTTTTGTGATATGGTGACCTTGATACTCAACTGCTTTCAAAGATGTGAAAAGATTAAATCATGACAACTGGACCAAAGTTTATTAAACTGAAACATTTCATTACTCATGCAAGTCACTTCTTCGTCAAAATGAGAACTTTTGGTTAGGCACAGAGTCAGGAAATCGTTGAAATGTACTAACTGTCATGGTTCCGACAGATGTTATTCTTCAAAGAACTTTGAGGCATTGTTTACCTTAAAGAATCTTTATTCAAATAACATGGCATCAGCACGTACATGGTCGAAGCCAAAATCTGAATTCTCCTACCCTAAACACATAGTATCAAAGCACAATTCCCTCCTCCAATTAACAGTCATAAATCACATTCTCCAATTAGCTTGAAATGCAAACCTTCCCTTCAGTTCTATAACCCGCCATTTCTTATCATCTCTTATTTCAAACAACCTTGAAGAATACTCTACTGTGATGTTGTTATGTCTAACTAATCCCCATACACATTCTTCCCCTCCCCCAGCATCATCTAATTCTAACTCTAAAAGTGACACACAGGTTAAAGAGAAAATGGCTGCATTTTCATATATTGTCAAAGCGAGAACATCCGATGTTAGCACCATTCACACTAACATTCTGAAGAAGTTATTTGGATGAGTAACAAAACACCTCCGTTTAATAGACTTTGGTCCAGTTGCCATGATTTATTCTGTTTACATACTTTTGGCCAGGATGATTTAGTCTCCATTCACAAACTGCTTTGAAACTCGTAGAATTTGACTTGAAAATTTTGACTTGAAAATTTTGTCCTAGTACTCATTGTTTATTTGATACTCAATGCAGAAGCTCTCGGCTGCCTTGTGATTCACTAATTATTCCTTGTGGGAAAAATGTGTTTGGTACTCATCCTTTCTGGTACTCATTCCACCTCCAGAAACCAATTAACAATGAATACCAAGGTACCACTGTACATAACATCTAAAAACAACAGTGAGAATGGAGTCTCAAGAATAGTTTGGCAACCAATAGATAAGAATATTGGTAGCTCTGAATTGAGCTGTGGACTCCTTGATTCTCTCTGAGCTTGGGGGTTTTCTTGCAGATGTTTCATTACCAAACTAGGTAACAACATCAGTGAAAGAATACACCAAGCTCGGAGAGCAACACGGACACCATACTTCCGCAAATTCATGACAAAGGTTTCCCTGTGGATGGCAGTCACTGAGGAAGCTGTCACTTGGATTGTGAAGAGTTTCGTCTCCTTTTTTGAACTTCTCAGTCCAGCTACAGTCCAGAATTTCTCACGTTGTCCCCCTTCCATATCCTAACCAGATCTGACCCTGCTTAGCTTCTGAAATCAATCAAAGTCGATTAGGTGCTGCCACCTGCTGGCTTGCTTAATAACAATGGCACCGCTTTAAACACAATGTATTTATGTGTTTTTAAATTGCTTTTTAATTATGATTGCTTATGATATTGTTAAAACATATTTAGACTAATTTGCTTCTATGGTAAACTATTCAGTGATGCTATTTGCTTGGAAAACTTGAATATAAATATTTAAATAGATGAATAAACAACATCTATGAATCATATTTATGTCCAGGGAGCTTAAGGTTGCCCAGATAAATTTATCCTATTTTTCCACCACAGTAGAGCTTTAACATTTAGACATAATTATTTTCATCATTTGGGTTGCTATTTTCGCTGCTGTTTTTTTTTTTCTCCAGCCCTACTCAGCCCCATCAGGTAGCAACACTTAGCTAACCTTGGATGATCTCCATCTCTCCGCTTGCCCCAGTACACTATTTTCTCAATTTTCACTTATTTAGACTAATTTCATAATGCTAAGCAAGAAAACATCTGGTTAGTATTTTGGTAGAAGATGGCCAATAAATCCAGAAAGTTTTTAAAACATGTCTAGTTCTGCAGGATCCAATTTGGGTCAGTTACCAGGATCAGAAATTTTGTCTTCTGAGTTTTTGGATTCATACTGGAGCCCATCTTCAGGGAACTTCTCTCTTGCAGAGTGTGTGTGTGTGTGTGTGTGTGTGGTATTTATACGGTGCCTGTTGTGTGTGGCTTTTTAGACATTGATTGGGGTGTTGATAGATAGATAGATAGATAGATAGATAGATAGATAGATAGATAGATAGATAGATAGATAGATAGATAGATAGATAGATAGATAGATAGATAGATAGATAGATAGATAGATAGATAGATAGATAGATAGATTTCCACATTTGTAGATAGATAGATAGATAGATAGATAGATAGATAGATAGATAGATAGATAGAGAGAGAGAGAGAGAGAGAGAGAGAGAGAGAGACAGACAGACAGACAGACAGACAGACAGACAGACAGACAGACAGACAGACAGAGATCAGTGGTCTTCAAACTTGGCCTTTTATGACTTGTGGACTTCAATTCTCAGAATTCCTCAGCCAGGCCAAGTTTGAAGACCCCTGATATAGACAGACAGACAGACAGACAGATGATAGAGATAGATAGATAGATAGATAGATAGATAGATAGATAGATAGATAGATAGATAGATAGATAGATAGATAGATAGATAGATAGATAGATAGATAGATAGATTTCCACATTTGTAGATAGATAGATAGATAGATAGATAGATAGATAGATAGATAGATAGATAGATAGATAGATAGATAGATAGATAGATAGATAGATAGAGAGAGAGAGAGAGAGAGACAGACAGACAGACAGACAGACAGACAGACAGACAGACAGACAGAGATCAGTGGTCTTCAAACTTGGCCTTTTATGACTTGTGGACTTCAATTCTCAGAATTCCTCAGCCAGGCCAAGTTTGAAGACCCCTGATATAGACAGACAGACAGACAGACAGATGATAGAGATAGATAGATAGATAGATAGATAGACAGACAGACAGACAGACAGACAGACAGACAGACAGACAGACAGACAGACAGACAGACAGACAGACAGACAGACAGACAGATCTATTATGGGCAAGAGATGTGAATGGTGGGAATTACAGTTAAGAAATAAAAAAAATAAAAATAAATCAAACAGGGCTCCTGGAGGAGGCCAAAAGACATATCCAGGGGACCTCAGTGACTTTGGGATACTCATTCAGGCTCCAGCCCATCAGTGATCAAAGACGAAAAACCCCAAGCAGCATTTAATCCCAAGATAAGTTGAGGAAATGTCTACAACCCTCTAATTTTCATTCGGGCTGATACAAGACTCGAAAATTTCCTTGGCCCTCCACCAACTTATCTTTTGCGATATTGCTGGCAGAAACCGTTTTGCTTATCTGTGTGTGTGGAGAAATATTAATGCAGGCCTGAAGGGCAAATTGTTGCTGGCTCAAATGATAAAAAAAGCTTCGCATTGTCCTCGGGTTTGCAGCCACAAGTGTGTCCCCTGTCAGCGAAGAGGGGGGAAAAAGGAACAGGGAAATAGCCGAAAGAAAAATAAAATAAAAAATAAAAGTCTGCTACAGGGTGCACGAAAGCACAGAAATGATTGATGAAGCGAAGAGCTGGGGATAATGCAGTTAGATACATTAAATGGGCCGCTGATGCTAATATTAGTACCATTCACTTAATTGCTACTACCAGTAGTACAGGCAGCCCTCGACTTTACCACATTAGTTTAGTGACCGCTCAGAGTTGCAATGGCTCTGGAAAAAAAGCAACTTATGACCATTTTCACACTTAACCACCGTTGCGTCATCCCCCCGGTCACATGATCAAAACTCAGATGTTTGACTCATATGTATGACGGTTGCAGGGTCATTGTTCTGTCCCAGCCTACGTGAGTCCTTGTTATGCTCACAAGGAGAAACCCCTCTTCCAATAAGCAGGCTGGAACCGCAGGAAAAAACCAATCCCCTTTTATTCTCACAGACCTGAGTCAATGACCAAGGCAAACAAACACAGTCCACAGAAACTCGATCCTCAACACAACGGTTGCCTTTGGCAACCAGCACCTCCCACACCTTCCCTTTTATTATGCAGCCAAGGCGTGGCTTCCTAATGCCTTCTCTTTTGCCTTTGGAGCCGCCCCATTGCATTCCTCTGTCCTACTCGCTTCTCTTTCCTGCACATTCGTGCATCCGGGATTTGTCCCAGCTGTTCTTCATCATTGTCCAACTCAGGCTCCCAGCACAGCTGTGTCTCAGCCTGAGCGTGAGTAGAGGGGCCAGGCTCCTCGTCCGACTGTAAATCTTGGAACCCCTCAGAGCCTTCCTTTGAACTCCGATGTCACTCCAGGCCCCTCCTCCCCATCTCATTCCTCAGACTC
>NW_015394218.1:7383-17346 GCF_001527695.2 Protobothrops mucrosquamatus
AACTGTTCATATGTTTTAGCCTCCAGCCCCCCTGATCATCTTTGTTGCTTCTCTCTACACTCTTTCTAGACTCTCAACATCTTTTTTTGTATCATGGCAACCAAAATTGGATGCAGTATTCCAAGTGTGGCCTTACCAACGCATTATAAAATGGTATTAACACTTCATGTGATCTTGAGTCTATCCCTCTGTTAATGCAGCCTAGGGTTGTATTGGCTTTTTTGACTGCTACCGCACACTGCTGGCTCATGTTTAAGTGATTGCCCACTAGGTCTCCCAGATCCCTCTCAGAGTCACACTGGTGAAATATAATTCTCTCCCCTTCCAGATCTGAATGTATCTGAAGATACTGTCAACTCTACAACGAACCTGGCTGAAGCCATCTTGCTCGTTCCAGATTGCCACGAGAACGGGAGGGGGCAAGTGGAGGTTTTCTGGTAGTCTAAACAATTTTCTGTCCTGTGGGAACCAAGGTCATTTCTACCAGTCAGATTGAGGGGTTGGGTGCACTGTTAGAAAGCCCGTCAAACCATTCTATTGGGAAATGTAGTGGATTGCATCATATTGGGGTGGGAAAGTTTAACTTTGTAATAGTGTAACTCTTTGGGGGGGAAATTTCAGACTTGGTTTCACTTTTGTTCGTGCCGATACTCTGTAACCAATAAACACGGTCTTTGAGGAAGCTTCTATCCTCGGAGTTCTGATTTCTTTGGTCTCATCTACTGGAACCATGACATAATTTTCGTTAGATGATAGATGATGTAGATTCGTTAGATGATAGATGATATAGACGATATAGCATCGGAAACTGTATTCTGTCTTGAAAATGTACGTCAACTCTACCTTTTCAAGACAGAATAGAGTTTCTGCTGCTATATCATCTATTCTGGATACAGCTCCATATCCAGAGTCAGTAAGAGTTGGGAGGTGTGCGCAAGTTGAATTAATTAATTAAATCTATAAGCTCTACCCTGGTTTCTAGAGTGCTCTTGGGGATTATTATTTTTTGGGGGGTCCACCATTACAAAATATTATGCTAAAGCTCTGGCTGGCCTCTATAAGAGGGAAACAGCCTCCATAGTATATATAATTGAAAACCACTAGGAAGCTTCAGCTGATCAAGAATGCTACTGCAAGGAAAGTGACAGGCATGGTACGATATGGCCACGTAATGCCTCTGGTTTAATAAACTACACCACTTATTACTAGGACCCTGGGTGAGATCAGATAATCACCTTCTTAGATGAAAACCAGGCAGAGTGAGTGATAGGGAAACAGAATTTGGTTATAAAGACTTCCTTCCTTCCTTCCTTCCTTCCACCCTCCCACCCTCTCTCCCTCCCTCTTCTTTTATCCATCCATCCACCCACCCACTCCTTTCTTCCTCCCTCCCTCCATTTTCTTCTGTCCATCTCTTCCTCCCTCTTCTTCTATCCATCCATCCACTCCTTTCTTCCCCCTCTCTCCCTCTTCTTCTATCCATCCATCCACTCCTTTCTTCCCCTCCCTCCCTTTTCTTCTGTCCATCCCTCCCTCTTCTTCTATCCATCCATCCACTCTTTTCTTCCCCCCTCCCTCCCTTTTCTTCTGTCCATCCCTCCCTCCCTCCCATTTGTGTTTATACTTCACATTTGAAATCTCATTGTAGTATTGCTTAAACTGTACTGACATCTGGTGGCTCAAACTACTTGGGGATTTTTTCTCCCCCTGAAAAACAATCTGGACAAATTTAGCCATCTTTCTCATCCACCCCACCCCCTACCCCAGCCTCCATCATTCATCTTTTTCCAAGGACTAGCTTCATCCTTCTCAACCTATAGGATCTTTCTCTGTATGAGCGTATCAATACTTCTGGGCAGGCTTTCCACAAGAAGAAAGCACTGAGAGAGTTTGTTATTTTTATTTTCCCACACAACAGTGATATGAATCTAAATATCTTTGAATATTTTTGAATTTTATTGAACCCAGCGTAATACCTAGCAATTGATTCAATGTATGTTTATCAGTATATATGCATGTGCAAACACATATAGACAAATAGAGATGATAGTTAGAGATAGAGATTAGAGATGGAGGGAGGGAGGGAGAGAGGGAAGGAGGGAGGGAGAGAGAGAGAAGGAGAGAGAGAGATTTGTGAGTGTGTGTGTGTGTATATATATATATATATATGTTGTGAGTGTGCGCACAGGAAAAATAGATGGATAGATTTATATGTGAACATGTGTGTGAGGGACAATGGGTGGACATAGGAAAAAGTGATAGAGATAGAGATTTGTGTCTGTCTGTAGACATAGGAAAGAGAAAGAGAAAGAGATTGATAGCTAGCTAGCTAGCTAGCTAGCTAGCTAGATAGATAGATGATAGATAGATAGATAGATAGATAGATAGATAGATAGATAGATAGATAGATAGATAGATAGATAGATAGATAGATAGATAGATAGATAGATAGATAGATAGATAGATAGATAGATAGATAGATAGAGGGCTTTTTTTGTCCAGCACCTTTTTTGGATGGAACCTTGTAGGGTAGCCAAGGCGGGTTGTATGACATGTGTGAGTTCCGGCACCTTTTCTTTTTACAAAAAAAGCACTGGATAGATAGATAGATAGATAGATAGATAGATAGATAGATAGATAGATAGATAGATAGATAGATAGACAGACAGACAGACAGACAGACAGACAGACAGACAGACAGACAGACAGACAGACAGATAGTTGATAGGCAGGGAGGCAGACAGACAGACAGACGATAGAGATTTGTGTGTGTGTGTGTAGGCAAAGAGAGAGAGAGAGAGAGAGAGAGAGAGAGAGAGAGAGAGAGAGAGAGAGAGAGAGAGAGAGAGAGAGAGAGAGAGAGATTAACCAGATGGCAAAGTGTTTTTAACTAAAAGCTTGTGAAACTGAGTCTCTTTTCATTGGAGGTGGCAAAACCAATTCGAGGAGAAATGCAGCAAAGATTATTTTTTTGAAAAAAAAAATCTCTTATTGAGTCACCTGCTGACGTTCGTCGCGGGAGGAAAACATGTGGCGTGGTATGGAAACTGGATTTAAACGTCTTCTACCCATCCCCCTCCTTCTTTGCTTTCTTATAATACCACAACTTGTGATGGGCCATAGATTTAGGACGTCTAAATAAGATTATGTCCCCACAAAGCATAATTTGTTTATGGAGTACTTTGCTATAGGGCAGGGGTAGGCAACCTTGGCTCTTTTATGACTCGTGGACTTCAACTCCCAGAATTCCTGAGCCACCATGGCTCAGCTTGGAAACCTCTCCCTTTCCCCTCAGCATGGCTGGCTCAGGAATTCTGGGATTTGAAGTCCATGAGTCATAAAAGAGCCAAGGTGGCCTACCCCTGCTATAAGGGATCAGAACAGCCACAACTTAAAATATTTTCTAAAGAAATTTGGAGAAATTCAATGAAGGGAGTGTCAATGGCTACTGGACGAGAAATATCTAAATGGACATCCACCTTTGGAAATACTATGATGAAGGATGCACAAACCTATACAAAACAAACTAATATTTAACTCTTTGGATTATAAAAGCAGATTTCTCTTTCAGCTTTTTCCCCAACAGATTTATTTTTAACGTTCCTGTTTTAAGATCTGCATTTTTGATTATTTGCAATTTTCCTAACATATGGAGCTCTTCTAGAAAAGTTCCCATATTATAAATTATTTTTAATAATAAATCTTTCTGATATTCATTTTTAAATTGCAAATTTTCCTGAATTATTATTGTTGTTGCTGTTGTTGCTTTGTTGTTGTTGTTGTTGTTGTTGTTGTTGTTGTTGTTGTTGTTGTTGTTCTTCTTCTTCTTCTTCTTCTTCTTCTTCTTCTTCTTCTTCTTCTTCTTCTTCTTCTTCTTCTTCTTCTTCTTCTTCTTCTTCTTCTTCTTCTTCTTCTTCTTCTTCTTCTTCTTCTTCTTCTTCTTCTTGCCTATATTTCCCTATTATAGGATTACTAAAGATAAATTTCAGCAGGGATCCCCAATATTGGCTTTTTACACATATTCTTACCATTGTTTCTCATTTCCCTCCTTTACATTGTAGGAAGTCAGCATCCCCCCACTGTCCCCTGAAAATGAAATATTTTGGGGAATATGTGATCAGTTTTCCCAGAGCCATCTTTCTGTCTGGCTCTCCTTTTCAATAAACTGCAACCTTCTTTCTAAAGCAGTCTCCATTTTGTTTATTCCCAGCTTGGACTGGATCTTGATGAAGATTTTTCTTTCAACAGAGCCAAGCCCAAGCCCAAAGGCTCTCTTGCGTGAGTGCAGCTGTATGGGGGTGTGCACAAACGTGCCAGCCCACGGTTCACACAACCCTGGGCCACCAGGCCACAAAGGTTGGGGGGCGCTGCTTTAGAAGAAGAGAAGAAAACATTTGAAATGAAGGAAACAAACTTCAAGGACTCGCAGGGGGCCCTGCCTTCATTTGCCGTCCTTCCTTTCTGGACCAAAATAAATAAATGGCTCATGTGGGCCACAGCATGTTTTGAGCAGCCTAGCAACACAGTGTACGCATTTAGATATACCTCCATAAATAAAATGCATTTAATTTGGAACTGCGGTTGATTAATACATCAATTAAAGTAATCAAACTGACTGTTTCGCTTGGAGTTGCGTAGGTCTGAAGTGTGGTAAAATGTTCTCTATGTAAAGCATGCACATGAGAGATATGTGCAAATTTATACATGTGGAATGCAGCATAGCTTCCTCAGTAATTACTCAGTGCTTAGTAATTTTCTAAGCTCTATTAGTCCTAAATATTGCCTCTGGGGGTCTCCTTCACCCTCTCTTCCTCCTCCCCTTCCTTCCTTATTTATTTATTTATTTATAATAAGACTTATATGCCGCCCTTCTCCCCTATGGGACTCAGGGCGGCTCACAGCATATTAAAAACAATACAAAACATTTCCCTATAAAAGCCAATTAAAAACCAAATATTTGTAGCTGTGTCTTGTTTAAAATCATTAAAATTGTCCCTATTTAAAAATTCACCCTAGGTCAGTCCCGCTTGCTGAAAAAGCCATGTCTTGAGGGCGCGGCGGAAGGTTAAGAGATCCGNTTCTTCTTCTTCTTCTTCTTCTTCTTCTTCTTCTTCTTCTTCTTCTTCTTCTTCTTCTTCTTCTTCTTCTTCTTCTTCTTCTTCTTCTGGCCTATATTTCCCTATTATAGGATTACTAAAGATAAATTTCAGCAGGGATCCCCAATATTGGCTTTTTACACATATTCTTACATACCATTGTTTCTCAGTTCCCTCCTTTACATTGTAGGAAGTCAGCATCCCCCCACTGTCCCCTGAAAATGAAATATTTTGGGGAATATGTGGTCAGTTTTCCCAGAGCCATCTTTCTGTCTGGCTCTCTTCTTCAATAAACTGCAACCTTCTTTCTAAAGCAGTCTCCATTTTGTTTATTCTCAGCTTGGACTGAACCCTGATGAAGATTCTTCTTTCAACAGAGCCAACCCCAAGCCCCAAAGGTTCCCTTGCGTGAGTGGAGCTGTATGGGGGTGTGCACAAACGCGCCAGCCCATGGTTCACACAGCCATGGGCCACCAGGCCACAAAGGTTGGGGACCGCTGCTTTAGAAGAAGAGAAGAAAACATTTGAAATGAAGGAAACAAACTTCAAGGACTTGCAGGGGGCCCTGCCTTTGTTTGCCGTCCTTCCTTTCTGGACCAAAATAAATAAATGGCTCATGTGGGCCACAGCATGTTTTTAGCAGCCTAGCAACACAGCGTACGCATTTAGATATACCTCCATAAATAAAATGCATTTAATTTGGAACTGCGGTTGATTAATACATCAATTAAAGTAATCAAACTGACTGTTTCGCTTGGAGTTGCGTAGGTCTGAAGTGTGGTAAAATGTTCTCTATGTAAAGCGTGCACATGAGAGATATGTGCAAATTTATACACGTGGAATACAGCATAGCTTCCTCAGTAATTACTCAGTGCTTAGTAATTTTCTAAGCTCTATATTGCCTCTGGGGGTCTCCTTCACCCCCTCCTCCTCCTCCCCTTCCTTCCTTCCTTCCTTCCTTCCTCCTTCCTTCCTTCCTTCTTCTTTCTGCTTTTTCTCCTTCCTCCCTTTCCCCTCCCTCTTTCATTCTTCCCTTCCTCCCTCCCTCCTTCCTTCCTCTTTCCTTCCTTTTCTCTTCTTCCTTCATTTCTCCCTCTCCTTCCTTCTTTCCTTCCTTCCTTCCTTCTCTTCTTTCTCCCTCCCTCCTCATTCCTCTTTCCTTCTTTCTCTTCTTCCTCCCTTTTCCTCCCTCTCTTCCTTCCTCCCTCCCTCCTTTCCTTCCTCTTTCCTTCCTTCCTTCTTCCTTCCTTCCTCTTTCCTTCCTTCCTTTTCTCTTCTTCCTTCATTTCTCCCTCTCCTTCCTTCTTTCCTTCCTTCCTTCCTTCCTTCCTTCCTTCCTCCTATCTTCCAAGAAATTTCCCACACAGTGTTTTATCAAAAATAAGCCAGAATTCAAGAAAACTATGTGAATCAAATAATTCAGAGCCATTTGTTCCCTATCATTGTTTTCTTCAAAAAAATATTTCCATCTCTCCGTTGCTATGTCTGAAAATGTATCTCTGAGAAATTCTCATTGCATTTTCCCCAACGTTGCAGATATGCATCCGTAAGGTTACCACAATTGGGGTGCAAACCCTGCTCTTCAGCAAACCCAGAGGTTCACAAGGAGTTGGCACACCAGCCAACTAAATCTCTCCCACAAAATCCAAAATCTCCCCAAACGGATGAGGGTTTCGCCATGCAATCCTATGCTTCAAAGTAATAGCTACTGAGTTCTGAGTTAGGGCTACCATTTCTAAGTTGCAAAAATTTAGAGAGCGGCTATTTTGTTTTATTTTTTTAATATATTAAACAAGTTTATATAGCAATAGCAATAGCACTTAGACTTACAGTATATATCGCTTCACTGTGCTTTACAAGCAATTTACAGAGTCAGCATATTTGCCCCCAATAATCTGGGTCCTCATTTTACTGACTTTGGAAGGATGGAATGCTGTATCAATCTTGAGCTGGTCAGGATCGAACTGCTGGCAGTGGGCAGAATTAGCCTGCAATACCACATTCTAACCACTGTGCCCCCATGTCTTTATATGGCTACCCAACTCACATGTAGATGACTCCAAGTGGCTTACAACATTAAAATCCACAATATGGATTTTTCCATAAACCCCACCCCCACCCATGGTAGCAGCAACACAGTCAAACCAACCACCTGCACGGCCACATCTCCCTTTGTGGTCCCCAGGCCTGCTGACCAAACCACACTTTCAGGGCCTTTTGGAGAAGCAACAATACTTCCAGGGGAATGATGTTCTATAGGGGCCGCCACTGAAAAGGCCCTTTTTCATAGTTCCACCAGATGTGCATCTCTGCCTTACCGTCCGGATGGGTTGGATGGTTGTAATAGGGGAGAGGCATGTCCTTCAAATAACCACTAGATGGCAACAGGGAGTTCAGGGCTCCTGTATTGCTTTGCCACCATCTAGTGGCTATCTGAATTTTTGCAGCCTAAATGGGGTAGCCATATGCCGACTGTAGGTGAGACCGGTTTACAATTGTTGCAGGTACCCAAGTCAAAAATTCCCATCAAACTGAATGATAACGGTTGAAAAAACAAGGATTTGGAGCACAGGTTCACTCTTTTCTTCTGTCTGAACAACACAAGCCTTCTGGATAGCTGCCAATAGCTATAATTGAACTTTGGCATCCCTGTTTTTATCAAGAAGAGCAAATGAAAACAATTGGATCTCATTGTGTCTGGTTTTATATGCGAAGCCATTCTCTCTCTTTATAAAATCCAGAGCACATTTCAACCACTTCTTTAATGGTGAGATGGATGAACGGATAATTATTTACAATTTGCCACTGACCTAGTTTTTCAGGTACCGCAAAATGAGAAGCCATTTGAAGCTTAGGTCTTGTTTGTTGAGTCCAACAAATCCAGAACTTTTTCTTATATTCTACACTGAGCTGAGATACAAGCGGCCCTTCAAAAGCACTGGCCCATTCACAGATTTTTTTCCCCAGTGATGGCTTTAAAAAGTTTATTTGCTTACAGAACATAAACATCACCTGTCCTGAATTAGGAACCAAACAGTGTCCTTATTTGGACCTGGCTATGTTTGTACTCAATTATGTTATCTCAGAGACAAAAAAAATTGACGGCCTCACGTTATGACATTGTCCCATTCATTCTTTGATTGGATAGGATCACTTATATCAGTGGTTCTCAACCTTCCTAATGCCACGACCCTTTAATATAGTTCCTCATGTTGTGGTGACCCCCAACCCTAAGGGCTCTCCAAGCGTGCACCGACACCGCCCACTCACCCGCTCAGCATGCCTCGCCTGTCCTCGCCTCACTTCCGAAGGTCGTCGGCCTGCCCAGCTCCAGCTGGCTGGGGAGGGGGGGCAGGAAGGCCGCTCCGCCGGCTCCGCCCAGCCTGGTTGGAGAAGTGCCCAGGTGGAGAGAGAGAGAGAGAGAGCCAAGAGGGCAACAGCGTTGGCAGGGCTTAGTTCATCCTCCTCCACGGAAAGGGCTGCAAAGCAGCGCAGCCTCCCTTAGGAGATGCTCGACGGAAACGAATCTGATGCTGTAATGGCCCCCAGCTCGAAGCTGTGCGGAGACAGATAGAGGAGCGGTGTCTCAGTTCCTAAGACCATCGAAAATATGTGTTTTCCGATGGTCTTAGGCGACCCCTGTGAAAGGGTCGTTCGACCCCCAAAGGGGTCACGACCCACAGGTTGAGAACCGCTGACTTATATGAATAAGCAATGAATAACAAACACCAGTGAGAATTAAAAAAATAGCAGAGAAAAGAAAAGAGTAAAGGAATAATGGACATTGTGAAGGCCACACAACATGGACTTTGTAGTGTGGGAAGCCCCGCTCCCCCTCAGAGAATGAAATATTTTGGGGGATATTAAAAGAGGCGGAATATTATATTTCCCCTAAAGGAGAAGAGGAGAAACATGTTCTTAAAGATACAGCCCCAGTCTTGCTGCTGTAGGAAGAAGCCTGAACTCTTTAGAAATGGATATTTTGTGCCCATTAAGAAAGGCATGCAGGAAGCAATAGACAAACCCAAGATAACAGGATAAATCAATTACACATGCCTGACAGGATTAGGACCAGGGGAAGCCAACACTTAAGCCTAATCATGAGTTTTACAGGGCAAATAAAACCGATCAAATAATAAAAGCACACAAAGCAAAAATTACAAAATACTGAAAATACTGTATAAAATCTTTGCACTCACCAAGGTAATTTGTCAGCCACCCCAGAAACATGCTGTTGCCATTTTAGTTTCTGGCTACCAAATAAACAAGAGACCTTCTTTCTTAGCAGCCTCCATTTTATTTTCAGTGTCTTTCTCCCAGCTTGGAACTGGACCTGATTTTTCCTCCTACAATAATATTATTGTATTTGCTAACTAACAGAGTGATTTTGTATTTTAATTTGACTTACAGTATAGTTCTCTTTTTTAAATGATGTTAACTGTTTACCAAACTATTGCAGTCTGGAATGCAGAAAGCTCTTTATTTTGTTACTGTAACAATTGACTGATAGCATCTAACATTCCTAAATTTCAAGGTAAAAGCTGTCTTTGCTCTCCAGGTCAGAATGTTTCCTGATAAAAGGAGAGCCTGTTAGTATTAATTGGGACTTGGTTTATCTCTTCATGAACTCCAAACAACCTATTCTCATTAACATGGTAAATTTTACGCCCCTATGTACATCAGAGTTCATTTACACGGACATACATGTAACATGCTTAACTCCAAGCAATTGACATCCTAGGCAAAAGAGAAGTTACTTTTGTCCTGTCCAATAAACTTTTCTTTTGTATTCTCCTTTGACATGTTAACTATAAAAGAGAATGAAAACTGAGGATTGAGGTTCACTCTCTGAATGAGAGGAATCCCT
>NW_015394219.1:0-1797 GCF_001527695.2 Protobothrops mucrosquamatus
TCACGGCCGACAGATGGTCATCCAAGGTCAGCCGTGAATCCAGGAGGACTCCCAAGTTGCGCGCCCTCTCTGAGGGGGCCAAGGTTTCGCCCCCTATAGTCAGCGATGGCATCAGCTGACTATGCCGAGGCGCCGGAAACCACAGCCACTCGGTCTTGGAAGGGTTGAGCCTGAGTCTGTTCCTCCCCATCCAGACCCGCTTAGTGAATGACTGGCTAATAAAGACTGATACTTAAAATAAAAGATATAATGGCCTCTTCAGACAGCAGCAGTCCTGTATTACACAGAAGAAGGATGTTACCTGGGAAAGACAGCTGGGTTTCTGCCAGCCATGTGATTCTCATATGACTGTGTTACGGTTCTTCTGCTGTTTTTACTGATGGTGGTTTTCACGTGACAACATTTTCTACTGTTTTTATTTCTTGGAGGGGGTAGAACCAGGAATGGCTTCCTCAGTTCTGTCCAAATGTCCAAATGCCAGACTGGATGGGGAGGGGAAGGTGGGATAGGCTGAAGGAAAGAAAGGTGTCACAAAGCATTGGACTTTATTCTGCACTCACCCTCTGCATGTGTGTAAAATATAGTTGTGCTTAATAACAGACCTTAAAAGGATATCAGCTACATTAATGACATTTCTCCTCTTCTCAAATAGGGAAAAAATTGTTAAGAAAGCAGGGAATTCTCTAAAACTAAAACTTGCCTCTGCTCCATAATAATTGTTGTGCTCATATATATATTCTGTTTAGCTGACTGACTAATCAATCCAATAACATTGATAGGGTTAACTCTAAGAATGGGATGGATGGTACCTAAATTTGACAAAACTAATTAATTAATTAATTAATTAATTAATGTATTGTCCTTTAATGAGTCTACCAATCTTAGAATCACAGCCAATGGGGGAGCCTAGAAAGCTCCTGTATATTGAGTCAGACCACTGATCCACCTATCTCCATGTTGTTTACCTTGGTAGGTGGTTGATCTCCAAGGTTTCAGGCAGAGAGAGAGAGGGCAGAGATGACACCTGGGAATTCTGAGTGAAAAGCTGATGAGCTTACACTCAAGATACAACTCTTTTCTATTCGATGTGATGATATAGTAGAGTGCCAAGGATCTCCTGATAGACCTTCATTCTAGTCTCACTTTTCATTCTCAAACCAAGGATAGATTCTATGTGAGTAGCTGTTCCTATCTCTTCCCCAAATGATAATAGCAGGAGGTTCTATGCCTTCATTATGCACCAAATGTTTGTCCCCCAAAGAATTCTTCAGGGCCTCAACAAAAATTACGCAGCCGAGGAACACAAGCACCATTCTATTTCAACCTCTTCCTTAACAGCCTGAAGTCTAGAATTCATGCTCCATACATCTTCTTTCCTCTTTAAAATAATTTTACATGGCCATTTAAAAATAAGTCAGCCAGCATTTGAATAGAGGAATAAAAAAGAATAAGGAAGTAATGAAAGTGATCAAAGGCAAGAAGAAAAGAGGGGAAAAGAAGAAAAAGATTGGCAAATGATCCATGTAAATGGGAACTGCTATAAGCTGTTCATGAAAGATCCCACTGAAGCATCCTGCAGGGCACTCATTTGAGACGGAAGCCTTTGGAGGACACAACTCTTGTATTGTTTATATGTATCATTTGTTAGCTCACAGCCGGACACATGACTACAGTTGGAGTGATGGATGGATGGAGCTCAAAATGACTTGCCCTGTCTCTCTTTCTCTCTCTCTCTCTCCCTCCACTCTCACAGTGGTTTCCGTAAGTTAATGAAAATTGCACAACACAGCTGCCAAC
>NW_015394219.1:5756-6940 GCF_001527695.2 Protobothrops mucrosquamatus
AACTCTCATTGAGTAATCTCCTAAAAGGTTTACAATTACATAATGTAATCCAATTAACCAAATCATATTAAAAATGCTTTTATCATCATACTTTTATTGCCTTGTGCTTAAAATATTAAGCCTCGGTATCCTAATTTCAGTCTATTATGAATCCTGTGATTCATTTTTCTCAGTTTAACATTGGCAGGAAATGAAAAGGGGACCACTTTTTCCCAACATCTGTATTCTCCTCCCATCTGTCTTAACTGACTCCTATGAAAATATAAATCTCAGATCTGTTTGTTGCTGAAAATGAATTTATAGAAAGAAAATCTGCCCTGTGTCGGATGACATTGTTGGATGCTATAGAGTAGGGGTCTTCAAACTTGGCCCTTCAACTCCCAGAGTTGAAGTCCACAAGTCATAAAAGGGCCAAGTTTGAAGACCCCTGCTATAAAGATAAGGGACCTTCCCCTCCTGCTGATTCACAGGGTTCTTCATTTCTCCTAGAGTGAGCATTCAATGGTCCTTTTGAGAATCCCACTTCTGATCCTCTGATGAATGAGTTGCCTGGATGAGCAGGGTGTGATACACAATATAAGATGAACAAAGTTCATTGAAAGCCAAAAATTGAAGAGGAGAGTTTGGCTTTAAGTTCTGGCTCTCCTAAAACTTCCATGGCATTTGGAAATGTGGTGCATCAGTTGGGTTGGAGTTAGAAACTTTTTTTAGAAGCAAATAGTAAAATTGTACCTAGGTCAATTACAGGTAATCCTTGACTTACGATCACAGTCGAACCCAACATTTCCATCCCTAAAGCAAGACATTGGTTAAGTGAGTTTTGCCCCTTTTTACCACTTTTCTTACCACAGTTGTCAAGTGAATCACAGCAATTGTTAAGCTACTAACAAGGTTGTTAGGTGAATCTGGCTTCCCCATTGACTTTGCTTGTCAGAAGGTCACAAAAGATGACCACATTTTTATTTATCAAATTTATTTTTATTTATCAAATTTATACCCCGCCCTTCTCCTAGCGGACTCAGGGCGGCTTACAGCCAGTTTAAAACAGAATAACTAATACAATAATACTAAATTTAAAATGTAGTTAAAATGAAATATTAATTGTTGGCCTTTTCTTTTTTAAAATTATTTTAAAACCAAATTAAAATACCCCTTAGGCCAGTCCTGCTAGCTTAAATAGCCAT
>NW_015394219.1:9449-12459 GCF_001527695.2 Protobothrops mucrosquamatus
GCACCCCCCTCTTGAATAAGATCTTGGATGAGGGGGGCTTTGTTTACCACGGACCTGGCGTTGCATAACATCAGCCGGTGATCCCGGGCCCGAGGATCTAAGATCCCTGGAGGCCGAGTAGAGCCCTGAGGACCGGAGCACCCACAAGCTTGTAAACAGCGTGTGCGTGCTCCCAGAACCCGATATGGTCCTCTGCTCCTGCCATATCTGCCCCTCCCACTGACCGTACTGATCACACCACCCTCCCTTAACCCCCCAACCTCCTCCCTCACCGTTCTAATGCCGCGTCCCTCAGACAGGCCTGGCCTTGGCCTCAGAGAGGCATCCCCCATGCCCCCCCTGGCCATCCCCGTACCCCCTAAAAATTTCACAAAACACCCCGCAAGGAAAACTCTCAATTTTTCTCTTTTCAGTTCCCTTTTTGCTGCACACCTCTGGGGGTTCCACACCCCGTCATTGAGGGCGGCCCTTAAGATTGTACTGGGCCATGCCTGCGTGAGGGGGGAATCGCGCAGGGCCAGCAGTTCCGACCTGGGGTAAATTCCAATCATGAACAGGAGGTCCAACAACAGAATACAGGGGGGGGGGGGGAAAGTCCTCATGATGGTTAATTCCAATTCAGAGACCTGAGATAGATGAGAAGAAGACCAGCCGCTACAGTTGTCATTGTCCTCCTCGGCCTCCCTCAGCCGCAGGCACAGGCCCAGGCATCCGCGTCCATTCGGGCACTCACCAACTCCCACCAAGCCCGGGCGCATTCCACCGGGCCCTCACCAGGTTCTCCGCCAGCCAGATCCTCCACAGGCCGAGTCCCCTTGGGCCAAATCCTCCGGCAAACCGAGCCCCGGCCAAATCCCTCGCCGGCCAGATCCTCCGCCGGACCGAGTCCACAGGCCGAGTCCACATGACCCTGGGACACTGCATGCCAGTTGACAAGTGTCCGAATTTTGATCTCATGATTACAGGCCTGCTGCAAGGGTCATAAGTGTGAATAATAATAATAATAATAATAATAATAATAATAATAATGATAAAGTTGGAAGGGACCTTGGAGGTGCATCTAGTCCAACCCCCTGCTCAGGCAGGAAACCCTATACCATTTCGGGCAAATGGCTGTCCAGTTTCTTCTTAAAAACTTCCAGTGTTGGAGCATTCACCACTTCTGGAGGCAGGTTGTTCCACTGGTTAATTGTTCTCACTGTCAGGAAGTTTCTCCTTAGTTCTAGGTTGCTTCTCTCTTTGGTTAGTTTCCATCCATTGCTTCTTGTCCTGCCTTCAGGCGCTTTGGAGAATAGCTTGACTCCCTCTTCTTTGTGGCAGCCCCTAAGATATTGGAACACTGCTATCATGTCCCCCCCTCATCCTTTTCTTCGTTTGAACCATCACTAAACAAATGGGTGTAGGTCAAGGATTACCTGTATTATTATTATTATTATTATTATTATTATTATTATTATTATTATTATTATTATTATTATTATTGAAAAAGCTGCTGTTTACATGCAGTCCTTTTGGATTTCTTCTTCTCTTTCTTCCAGTTTCCCATTCATATGCTCGATGTACACGATGCTACATTTGTCAGGGTTTTTTTTGTTGAGTTGGGGAGGGGGAAATGATGTTGGAGGGAGCCATGCAACTCTAAACCAGAGTCTTGGATTGTAAAGCAGTTTTTCTTTTCTCTTCTGTCTCTCTTTTAAAAATACCTACAGCTGAACTAATTTGATGAAAGGGAAAAATAAAATGCAAGCCAGACTAAACACCCAAAGTTCCTACCTAAAACCAGCACTAGGGCTCTTGCAGGCCAAAGTCAACACATGTCAATTTTTAACATGACAGGACTTTTAAAAAGAGGGTTGAGTGCTGAACGAGAAGCGGCTGGAAAACATTATTAATGGATTCTGTCAATTAAAGGCTGGCAAGTCAAGCTTTTTTACCAAGGGCGGTGCTTTTCTTTTTCTTTAAACTTGGAGCAGGAATGATTTATGAACTATTTGTTTATGGTAGAGACACACAACAGTGTTCTGTAGCTAGTGCACTCTTGTTACTGGTTAGAAATATATTGTTTGTGTGTGTACCTTAGAACTGATTCACACAAACAGTCTGTGCAGTTATGACTTTGTATTTCTTTCCTGCTCAAGGTGGAAGCGGCCATTAAAGAAATCTAGAATGGCCCTTTTTCTTACCTCTGCTCAAGGTGCGGCAAAGATGAGATTTCCCATAAGGCAGTGTTTCTCAACCTTGACAATTTTAAGGCATGTGGACTTCAACTCCCAGAATTCCACAGCCAGCAATGCTGGCTGTGGAATTCTGGGAGTTGAAGTCCACATGCCTTAAAATTGTCCAGGTTGAGAAACACTGCCATAAGGCCATTAGACAGCAACAATCCAGGGCTGGGTTGGGGGAGGGAACACGGAATTGAAATACAGTCTGATTGTCCCTCCCCCGCGCACAAACAAGTATGGCAAATATCATAGTGATGTTCACCAAAGACTCTTTTAACTTCCCATCAGTTATGAGGCCAATCCTGACCACTTTGCCATTTGGGATGATAGAGAGTACTACCTCAAATTACACGCACCCCAACTCCCTTTCGTTTTTGTGTGTGCTTCTTTGAGCCTTTTTTCAGTATGATTGCCAAGAAGCCATTGGTGCTGTTTCCAACATTCTGAGGTAAGAAACACACAAAAATTGTAGTGCTGGCTTTATCCACAAACTCCTGTCCCCAGTAAATGAAAAAAAAAATAGGGGAAAGTCCTCTTTCACCATTGTTAAGTAGTGCTTCCTTCCATATTTTGCATTTGTGTCTTTCAGACTCTTAAAAATATATAAAGTGCGACCTCTCCAAGCTGCCTAAAGTTTGCTGCTGCTAAGCTAAGAAGAGTTCGTTCACAAATAGAGTGATGATGTATATTGACTCTAATTTTCAAGATGTTATCCATTCAGTCATGTCTGACTCTTGCCCTAGTCTCTAGCTTTCAAGATAGCATTCTGCCTTTTGTGATTGATCATT
>NW_015394220.1:0-9492 GCF_001527695.2 Protobothrops mucrosquamatus
TTGAAAACTTGATTTTGTGCTCAAGCCTGGGGCCCTGAGATAGAACCCGTCTCCTGGTTGTGTGGATGCCAGCTATGTGTTTCATTTCATTTTATTTTTATATTGTGTATTTCATGTATTTTATTGCAATCTGCCTAGAGTCACATAAAAGTGAGATGGGCAACGATGGATAAATGGATGGATGGATGGATGGATGGATAGATGGATGGATAAGGCAGGAAGGAAAAGAAAGAACAAGAGGAAGGAAAGAAGGAAGGAAAAAAGAATGAGAGGAAGGAAGGAAGGAAAGAAAAGGAAAGGAAAGGAAAGGAAAGGAAGAAAAGAAAGAACAAGAGGAAGGAAAAAGAATGAGAGGAAGGAAGGAAGGAAGGAAGGAAGGAAGGAAGGAAGGAAAAAAGAATGAGAGGAAGGAAGCAAGGAAAGAAAGGAAAGGAGGAAAAGAAAGAACAAGAAGCAGGAAAGATGGAAGAAAGGAAGGGAGAGGAAGGAAGGGAAGGACAAGAGGAAGGAAAGAAGGAAGGAAAAGAAAGAATGAGAGGAAGGAAAGGAAGGAAAAAGGAAGGAAGGAAGAGAAGGAAGGAAAAGGAAGAGAAGGAAGGCAGAATGAGAGAAATGAAGGAAGGAAGGAAAAGAAAGAACAAGAAAGGAAGAGTGAAAGAAAGGAAGCAAGGGAGGCAGGGAGGGAGGAAAGAAGGAAGGAAGGAAGGACATCAGTTTCTGTTGACGGATCATTCCAGAGGGCAGGAATTGCAACTGTCAGCCTTCCCAGGTAAACAAGGCAGGAAACATGAGCCAATGAGCTAATTCTATTTTAATGTAAGACTATTTTAACAGAATCTCGCAAGTCTGATGCTAAAATGGAATACAAATTGGAGCCATTCCTAGTAGAGAGGCAGAGTCAAGGTTAGCTCACCTTGACTTTCTTTGTCATGTCGACTGACGTCCGTAATTCAGTGCAAAGTGACGCCCAGAATCTCTCTCTTCCAGTTTTCCACAGGAGAGGAGTAGCTCATCTCCGAGAATAAACATGAACATAAACTTAACAACCAGATGAGGAAGCTGCACGCTCTATAAAATTACCCAATGGGGCATTATCTGTAGGACCATACAGAAAAGAAAAAAAAAGGAAGTACCAACAATATGAACTCCAAAAACAGGAGACCGGGGGAAAAGGTGCTTTCCAGTTTATTGCGTCAGGGGTCAAAGTACAAGTCTTCACCTGTTGAGCCTAAATTGGGACTTCTGCTTAATGAAATTATTTCCTGGCTGGCTGTTCCCGTAACCTCAAGGTGGTTGAACTGGAGATGTTTAGATCAATGTTTTTCAACCTTGCTGGCTTTAAGATGCATGGACTTCAACCCCCAGAACTCCTCAGCCAGCAAGTCTGGAATTCCACACATCTTAAAGCCACCAAGGTTCAAAAACGCTAGTTTTCAACCTTTTCACCCATTGTACCACTTTTAGGATATGGCAATATCAGAGTACCACCAGTCGCCTAGGAAGGTGTCAAAAACTTGATGACCACAAAAAAAATGAAAAAAGTGATAAAGTACAGGTAGTCCTCGACTTACCACAGTTCGCTTAGTGACTGTCCAAAGTTACAATGGCACTGAAAAAAGTGCCCCTCAAGCCACAGCCAAGCAAGACACCTGCCTGCCCACCTGGCCGCGCTCTTTTTCCTGTCTGAGGTTTCCATTGTTGTGAGCATTTCTGTTGAGGATTGGCAGCGGGGTGGAGTGAGGGAGTGTTTGGTTTTTACTCCCCCCATCTGCTGGGTGGTTGCAGCAGGTTTTGGTCACTTCACATGACCCTAGGACACTGTGACCATCATAAATATGAATCAGTTGCCAAGCATCTGAATGTAAATCACAAGACCCTGGAGATGCTGCAACATTCCAGCTGATCGGCGCTTCTTCTGGGCTCAGCAGAAGCACTAGAATCAGCGTCAAGCTCCAGCTGGAGCCTGGCACTGATCCTGGCGCTTCCGCTGAGCCCTGACAGCCCTGCATCTCCAGCCATCTCCCGCTCAGGCTTGTGCGGTGCTGCCACTGGTTCAGTCCATTCCCCTCCCCTGCTACCACTTTTCTAGGATGGTTGCGTACCACCTGCCAGGTGCCAATGTACTACAGGTGGTACCCGTACCACTGGTTGAAAAGCCCTGGTTTAGATAACCATAATCATAATCATACAGTTGGAAGGGACCTTGGAGGTCATCTACTCCAACCCCCTGCCCAGGCAGGAAACCCTGTACCATTTCAGACAAATGGCTGTCCAGTCCCTTCTTAAAAACTTCCAGTGTTGGAACATTCACAGCTTCTGGAGGCAGGTTGTTCCACTGGTGAATTGTTCTAACTGTCATGATGATATGAAGATCTAGTTTTAAGCTATCCTAAAGATGCTTTTTAACAAGGCAACTGACTTCCTTGTTTTTCTTTGAAGACGTTTTGCTTCTCATCCAAGAAGCTTCTTCAACTCTGATTGGATGGTGGAGAATGGAAAGATTTATACTCCTTGCAGACAGCTGGTCATTTGCATTCTTTTAGCCAGTCCTTAAAGCTACCTGGAGGCTTATCTGTGTCCTCAGGGTCACCTGAGTAGTGCAAATGGGTGTGGAGCCTTCTTCTAACTGCTGAAAGGACCATGTTGTAGACTGGAGATGGATGATGTCATATCCCTCCCCCTCTGTTGAGAGAGGGCTGTTCAATTTTGACATGGATGGCTTCTTTGACCCCTCTTTCAAAGCAGCGGTCCTCTCTCTCCAAAATGTGGACTTTGCTGTCTTCGAAAGAGTGAATAGGCGGTTATATAAATGTTCTAAAACAGAGGTCCCCATCCTTTTGGGCACCAGGGACCGGTTCTGTGGAGAGAGGTTTTTCCACGGACTGGAGAGTGCATGGTTTTGTGCGCTGCCTGCATCCCACGGATGGGGCTTTGCTTGTTTGTGCGGACCGGTTGCTGGCATGCTGCAGACCGGGACCGGTCCATGGACCGGGGATTGGGGACCCCTGTTCTAAAATAAGGAAGAAAGTAGGTCAAGGACTATCTGTACAAGCCTGCTCTGCCTTCCTCTCCCTGGTCAGACCCTGAATGAGGCAAACATCCTTCCAGGCAACCCTGGCACCCAACAGCTACATTTGTTAAATAAAAATGCATCTTGAAAAGTAACAAAGATGATTAGGGGACTGGAGGCTAAAATGATGGGTTGCGGGAATTGGGTATGTCTAGTTCAGGGGTCTTCAAACTTGGCAACTTTAAGACTTGTGGACTTCAACTCCCAGAATTCCTCAGCCAGCCAGGGCTGGCTGAGGAATTCTGGGAGTTGAAGTCCACAAGTCTTAAAGTTGCCACGTTTGAAGACCCCTGGTCTAGTTGAATGAAGAGAAGGACTTGGGATGACACGATAGCAGTCTTCCAATATCTCAGGGGCTGCCCCAAAGAAGAGGGAGTCAAGCTATTCTCCAAAGCACCTGAAGGCAGGAAAAAGAAGCAACGGATGGAAACTAATCAAGGAGAGAAGCAACCTAGAACTAAGGAGAAATTTCCTGACAGCAAAAACAAGTAACCATGGAATAACTTGTGGATGCTCCATCACTGGAGGCTTTCAAAAAGACACTGGACAATCATTTGTCTGAAATGATATAGGATCTCCTGCAGGAGCAGGGGGTTGGATTAGAAGACCTCCAAAGCCCTTCTAATTCTATTACTGTGTTATTCCTTTATTCCATTATTCCATTATTTTGTTAATCCAGTGGTGGGATTCAGCCAGGTCGCACCACTTCAGCAGAACCGGTAGCTAATTTTTTGTTGCCCAGGCCCAGAATGAACTTCCGGAAGTGGCATCCACAGAGAGAATCGGTTGTTCACATATTTGAATCCCACCACTGTGTTAACCTATTATCTGTCTATCACCTATTAATATTGAATAAATAATATTTGGAAGGCTACCACAAAGAAGAGGGAGTCAAGCTATTCTCCAAAGCACCTGAAGGCAGGACAAGAAGCAACGGATGGAAAGTAATCAAGGAGAGGACCAACCTACAGCTAAGGAGAAATTTCCTGTCAATGAGAACAATTAATTACTGGGATGGCTTACTTCCAGAAATTGTGAGTATAATGTCTCTAGTCTAATTAGGAATTAGGGGTGACATGATAGCAGTCTTCCAATATCTAAGGGGCTGCTACAAAGAAGAGGGGGTCAACCTTTTCTCCAAAGCACCAAAGGCAGGACAAAAAACAATGGATGGAAACTAATCAAGGAGAGAAGCAACCTAGAACTAAGGAGGAATTTCCTGACCGTGAGGACAATTAATCCGTGATACAACTTGCTTCCAGATATTGTAACTGCTCCATCATTGGAGGTTTTCAAGAAGAGATGGGACAGACATTTGACCAGAATGGCATAGGCCGGTCTCCTGCTTGAGCAAGGGTTGGACTAGAAGACCTCCAAGGTCCCTTCCAATTCTCTTATTCCGTTATCTGGAAATTAAATTTCACCGTCAATCCTGCCTTGATCCTAGAAGGCAGGGTGTCCCATAAGAACTCATCAGCTGCTCTAGGCCTAAGGACACTTTTCATTTCTTGGTTCTTCCAAGGGAGCCTGCAAGGTTAGCACGCCCTACAAGCCGGCTTTAGTTTTTGCAGAGGCAGCTGCTTGACGAGATATTTTTTGCCCCGGCTCCATATCCTGCAGAAAGAGACAGACAGACTGGCTCTTAGGAGTGGGAGGGGGAAGCGGGGAGGAGGGGGGCAGCAGTATCTTATTCAGATGTAGCTGAGGCAGGCCGTTGCAGCCGGGCTCCTGCCTCCGGGCGGTTTGCACCCTCTCCGGCCAAGTCCAATTAATCCAGCCCTTCCCACTTCTGGGAACCAGCTTGCCCTGGAAGGTAGATTTCCCAGCAGTTCGCTCATTGGCAATTTCCAGAACTTTCCATCAGAGGCCAAAAATGGATCACCCAAGTCAAGGGGCTAGCTTGGCACCGAAAGAGATGATGAAGGAGGCTTTTGTGGGGGAGACCCGTGCACGGCTTTTGAGGTGTGCCAGTAGATTCCAGGATATGGAACAATGGATGGAAACTGATCCAAGGAGAGATTCGACCTAGAAATAAGGAGAAATCTTCGGACAGAGAAAACAATCAACCAATGGAACAGTTTGACTTCAGGAATTGTGGGTGCTTCATCCCTGGAAGCTTTAAAGAAGAGACTGGATAGTCATCTGTCAGAAATGGTACAGGGCAGGGGTAGGCAACCTTTAATTTACCACCAATAAATTCAGAAGGAATACCACTAGAAAAAGTTGAAAGGATCACGCACCTCAGTTCTAATTTACATGAAAGCTGGGACATGACCACTGAAGTAAAGACAAGGATAGAGAAAGCTCGAACAGCATTCTTCAAAATGAAAAAGGTCTTCTGCAGTCACGACAGAAGCCTAAGACTGAAAATCAGGCTTGTCAGATGCTGTATTTTTTTCTATCCTGCTCTATGGAGTGGAGAGCTGGTCTCTTGACAGAAGGCCACCTGAAGAGACTAGAAGCATTTGAAATGTGGGTTTACAGGCGGCTGTTACGTACAAGCTGGATTGACAAGATCAGAAATGAGGAGGGGATAAGCCGCCTGGGAAAGCCAAGGGAAATCATCAAAACAATTAAAAAACTAAAATTAGAATATTTCGGACATGTGATGCGACACCCAGAAAAATACGGCATTCTCCATTTAATCCTCCAGGGAAAGATTGAAGGCAAACGAGGTCCAGGCAGAAGAAGAACGTCATGGCTTCCAAATCTAAGGGACTGGTTTGGACAAAACTCAGCAGCACTTTTTCGTGCGGCTGCTGATAAAAACAGGATCGCCAACAGGATCGCCAACGTCCGATAACGGATATGGCATAAAAAGAAGAAGAAGGCAATCTTGGCTCTTTTATGACTCGTGGACTTCAACTCCCAGAATTCCTGAGCCAACATAGCTCAGCATGGAAACCTCTCCCTGTCCCCTCAGCATCGCTGGCTCAGGAATTCTGGGAGTTGAAGTCCACAAGTCATAAAAGAGCTAAGGTTGCCTACCCCTGAATAGAGTCTTCTGCTTAAGCAGGGGGTTGGACTAGATGACCTATAAGGTCCCTTCCAGCTCTGCATTCTATTGTATTCTATTGTATGAGAGAACCTCCCAGATGTTCTGCCGTAGACATTTTTGGGTTTGCTCTCTTCTCTGATTGCCCTGCGGTCTGGCCATGATGTGAGGAAACGGCAGTTTACAAATGTAATATAAGTGGTCCCTGACTTACAACCATTCATTTAATGACCATTCAAAGTTACAACAGCACTGAAAAAGAGTGACTTATGATCACTTTTCACACCTACGACCGTTGCAGCATCCCCATGGTCAGGTGATCGAAATTCAATTGCTTGGCAGCTGGTTCACATTTATGACAGTCGCAGTGTCCCTGGGGTCATGTGATCATCTTTGGCGACCTTCTGACAAGCAAAGCCAATGGGGGAAGCCAGATTCACTTAACAACCGTGTTACTAACTTTCTAACAACTGCAGTACAGGTAGTCCTCAGCTTATGATCACAGTTGAGCCCAAAATTTATCTTGTCAAGTGAGACGTTTGTTAAGTGAGTTTTGCCCCATTTTACAACTTTTCTTGCCACAGTGGTTAAGTGAATCACCACAGTTGTTAAGTTAGTAACCCGGTTTTTAAGTGAATCCGACTACCTCCATTTACTTTGCTTGTCAGAAGGTTGCAAAAGGGGATTATGTGACCTCCGAGATACTCCAACCGTCATAAATACGAGTCAATTGTCAAGCATCCCAATTTTGATCACGTGACCACGGGACGCTGCAGCCATCATCAATAGGAACCAGTTGCCAAGCATCTGAATTTTGATCATGCCACCATGGGGATGCTGCAGTGGTCATAAGTGTGAAAAATGAGCATAAGTCGCTTTTTCCAGTGCCGTTATAACTTTGAACAGTCCCTAAATGAACTGTTGTAAGTTGAGGACTATCTGCAATTCACGTAACAAGAAAGGCAAGAAAGATGGTGAAATGGGGCAAAACTCACTTAACAAGAGTCTCACTTAGCAACAGAAATCGTGGGTTCCATTGTGGCTGTAAGCCGAGGACTACCTCAATGTATAAGCATTCCTTTAGCAACCGTTCAAACTTACAATGGCGCCGAAGTGACTCACAACCAGTCCTGACACTTTGGGACCGTTCTGACACTTTGGGACCGTTCTGACACTTTGGGACCGTTGCACCATCCCCACAGTCACGTGATCAAAATTTGGGCTCTTGAGTAACCAGGTTGTATTTACGATGGTTGCCCACATCCCGGGATTACATGATCGCCATTTGCGACCTTCCCAGCCGGCTTACGACAAACAAATCGATTGGGTTTGGCTAGTCTAAAGAAAGGAAGAAACAGGGGCGACTTGATAGCAGTATTCCAGTATTTGAGGGGCTGCCACAAGGCAGAGGGGGTCAAACTATTCTCCAAAGCACCCAAGGGCAGGACGAGAAACTATGGTTGGAAACTGATCAAAGAGAGAAGCAACCTGGAATTAAGGAGAAAGTTCCTAACAGTGAGGAAAATTAAACAGTGGAACAGCTTGCCCCCAGAAATCATGGGCGCTCCATCACTGGAGGTTTTTAAGAAGAAACCGGATAGCCACTTGTCTAAAATATTATAGGTTCTCCTGCTTGAGCAGGGGGCTGGACTAGAAGACCTCCAAGGTCCCTTCCAACTCTGTTATTCTATTCTATTCTATTCTATTCTATTCTATTCTATTCTATTCTATTCTATTCTATTCTAGAATAGAATAGAATAGAATAGAATAGAATAGAATAGAATAGAATAGAATAGAATAGAATAGAATAGAATGATGGAGCTGGAAGGGACTTTGTAGGTTATCTAGTGCTAGAGCAGAGGTCCCCAACCTTTTGGGCACCAGGGACCGGTTCCGTGGAGAGAGTTTTTTTCACGGACTGGAGGGGGCGTGAATTTGTGTGCTGCCTGCATCCCGCGGATGGGGCTTTGCTTGCTTGTGCAGACCGGTTGCTGGCATGCCGTGGCCCGGTACTGCTCCACGGACTGGGGTTTGGGGACCCCTGGACTAGAAGACCTCCAAAGTCCCTTCCAGACTATGACTCTATGCTTCTATGACAGTTTGGAGACAGATTTTTGAAAACTACAGGAGGGAAGAACGGTGAGGTTGCAGCAAGCGCAAGAGATGACATACGCGGAAGAAAAATGAGAACACAAAAATGGGGGGGCATTCCCCTTTCATTCCTCCGCAAGAGAGAAATGTAGAGGACTTGGTTCTTGCTCACTGCGCATCTTGAGTGCCTCTTAGTGGCCTGTGCAGGATATACAGTAAGCAGGATGAAAAAACGAGGTCTCAAATTTCTGGTCTTTCTTTCTTTTTTCCCCTCACTCAAATTATCTGCAGTGCAATTCAAAGGGCAGAGAAAACAAAATAAATAAATAAATTGCTTTTGGCTTACTGGACAGAAAACTGGCCTCTTTCTGGCTCTCTTAGTCCTGTGAAGCAATTCCCTCCCCCCCCTTTTTTTTTTAAAGAGACGATATTATGTCATTTATTTATTTATTACATTTATGTGCTGCCCATCTTGTCAGATTCTGGGTGGCTTACAAGTATTGAAAGCAATACTTTAATGTACTTTAAAGTGATACACTTTAAAATAATACAAATAAATAAATAACCACAGCAATAAATGCAGGCAGTCCTCGATTTACGACCGCCACCGAACCCCAAATTTTCATTGCTGAGCAAGACTGTGGTTAAGTGAGTTTTACCTCATTTTATGACCCTTCTTGCCACAGTTGTTAAGTTAATCACTGCAGTGGCTAAGTTATTAACGGGGTTGTTAAGTGAATCCGGCTTCCCCATTGACTTGGTTTGTCAGAAGGTTGCTAAAAGGGTATTGAAGAAAAAGTCTTCATCATGGTTCAGTCCAAGCTGGGAATAAGCAATATGGTGACTGCTTTAGAAAAAAGGTTGCAGTTTATTGAAGAGGACAGCCAGACAGAAAGATGGCTCTGGAAGAAAAGAGGAGGAGCACATGTAGGGAGTGGGTTTTTATACCCTCTGGGGCTCTTGAGGTTGTTTCCTGTTCCTGTTTGAGGCTTTGTATTTCCTGTGTCATGTACTTTTGACTTGTGTCCCTTTGGCATCTGTGGGTTAATCCTATTATGTCCCCTCTTAGAGTTTAGGTGGGGTATGTAGATTTTAGGTGTCTTTGTCTTCTTAATCTTCTAGCTTCAATCTTCCTGAGTGGTTTACATCTGCATTTCTACACAGCTGGTTTCTGCTTGAGGAAGGGAGACTTGGGGATATTAAGAAAAAACTGGGCATGCTTTTCTGCCTCTTTAAGATCCTTTTAGGAAATATATTTTTCTGCCCTTTTAATATTTCCTTCTCTGGGGGGCTGACTTCCCACAAGGGGATCACATGACCCTGGGACACTGCAACC
>NW_015394220.1:9511-11425 GCF_001527695.2 Protobothrops mucrosquamatus
GTGGTTTACATCTGCATTTCTACACAGCTGGTTTCTGCTTGAGGAAGGGAGACTTGGGGATATTAAGAAAAAACTGGGCATGCTTTTCTGCCTCTTTAAGATCCTTTTAGGAAATATATTTTTCTGCCCTTTTAATATTTCCTTCTCTGGGGGGCTGACTTCCCACAAGGGGATCACATGACCCTGGGACACTGCAACCGACATAAATACATGCCAATTGCCAAGCGTCTAAATTTTGATCATGTGACCACAGGGATGCTGCCACAGTCAGAAGTGTGAGAAATGGTCATAAGTCACTTTTTCAGTGCCATTATTGTAACTTCGAACAGTCATTAAATGAATAGTAGTAAGTCGGAGACTATCTGTGCTGTTAAAACAGGGGTCTTCAAACTTGGCAACTTTAAGACTTCTGGACTTCAACTCCCAGAATTCCTCAGCCAGCCCTGGCTGGCTGAGGAATTCTGGGAGTTGAAGTCCAGAAGTCTTAAAGTTGCCAAGTTTGAAGACCCCTGTGTTAAAAGATGGGGAGGAGGCGAACACGAAGCACCTGGGAAGAGGTGGAGTCTACTCCGATAGCTACCTCCAGAATGGGGGATCTCCTTTGGGGCCCCAGGCCAGGTCTTCAAGCTCCTCCAGAAAGCCAAATGTATGGGTGCCAAAAGTATGGGAGTTCAGCAAAATTGCTATGTCACAATTTTGCTGAAAAATGGAACTGGTGGTTTTCAGCAAAACTGTCATAAAACACAGGCATGTGACTATGGGATGCTGCAAACAGCCATAAATGTGGCTGTGTTGCCCTGTGCCCAAAGTTTGGTCACATGATTGGAGGCAGACACACACACACACACACACCATCCTTGGAACTTCAAAGCCAGGTCATAAAGCCCAACGGTAGGTCTCTGTTATAACTCTGAATGGTCAACTAAGGAACCGGTCATAAGTCAAGGACTACCTGTCCTGCTTTTTAGTGAACTTTGTAATCTGGGTCTGCCAGTCCAGGATCTTTTTTTCCTCTGTTTTAAGCTCTGTTTTAACTTACCGAGATGAACACATTCATGACCCCATCTGTACAGTTTGTGTGAACAAAAGAGTCAGATTGTGGCTCCCTGCTGATTGACGCACCCCTCGGCAGCAAGAGCCGGTGTTCGCTCTGATAGAAGTAAGTGAATGGTCTTCAAAATTTAACATTGAAAGAAAAATTTAAAATTGAATTTGCTGTGCAATGGAAACTTACTGAGTAGACAAACAAACATGAAGTGTTAATACCACTTTACAATGCCTTGGTAAGGCCACACTTGGAATATGGCATCCAATTTTGGTCACCACGATGTAAAAAAGATGCTGAGACTCTAGAAAGAGTACAGAGAAGAGCAACAAAGATGATCAGGGGACTGGAGGCTAAAACATATAAGGAACAGTTGCTGGAATTGGGTATGTCTAGTTTAATGATGAAAAGGACGAGGGGGGACATGATAGCAGTGTTCCAATATCTCAGGGGCTGCCATAAAGAAGAGAGAGTCCAGCTATTCTCCAAAGCACCTGACGGCAGGACAAGAAGCAACGGATGGAAACTGAACAAGGAGAGAAGCAACCTAGAACTAAGGAGAAATTTCCTGACAGTTAGAACAATTAATCTGTGGAACGACTTGCCTCCAGAAATTGTGAATGTTCCAACACTGGAAATTTTTAAGAAGAAACTGGACAGCCATTTGTCTGAAATGGTATAGGGTTTCCTGCCTGAGCAGGGGGTTGGACTAGATGACCTCCAAGGTCCCTTCCAACTACTACTACTTCTTCTTCTTCTTCTTCTTCTTCTTCTTCTTCTTCTTCTTCTTCTTCTTCTTCTTCTTCTTCTTCTTCTTCTTCTTCTTCTTCTTCTTCTTCTTCTTCTTCTTCTTCTTCTTCTTCTTCTTC
>NW_015394220.1:14555-17018 GCF_001527695.2 Protobothrops mucrosquamatus
CTGCAAATAGAAGCAGAATGTCTCTGGCAAAAAAAAGCAAAGATAGTGCCAATAGTCATAGGCACTTTGGGTGCAATCCCAAAACAACAGGATCACCACTTGAACACCGTTGGCACTGACAAGATCATCATCAATCAATTGCAAATGGCGGCTTTACTCGGAACAGCTTACATCCTGCGACAATACCTTTAATATCATCACACAACAACATTTTCCTATCCCAGGTCCTTGGCAAAGACTCAACAGATGAACAAAAATACCAAATCCAGTCTGAACATTTGGCTGACTGTGCGACAAACTACAATAATAATTTTATTATTAAAAAATAAAAAATTGTAAGGCAACGGCATACAATTGGAACAAAAAGAAAAAAAGAAACTGAAGGCTTGGTATTTGTTGTGCAAGAGCAAGCTGGTCAAATTAATGCCATCAAAGCCAGAACTGAAGAAAGAATATCGAATGATTCAAAATGCGGATTGTGCAAAGAAACAGAAGAAACAGTACAACCTATTTGTACTCTCAGCTTGTGCAAGAAGATTGCACAAACTGATTATAAACAATGAGAGTACGTAGTTGCCAGAATGATTCACTGGAACATCTGTAAAAACTATCATGTCCCAGTAATGAAAAATTGATGAGAAAATAAGAGTTAAGAAAAGCAGTTGAGAATGAGCAGGTTAAAATATTATGGGATGTCCAAATATAAACTGAAGTCTTGGCACATAATACACCAGATATAACTAGCTGAAAAGGAGAAATCGTGGATAATTGATTTGGCAATATCAGGAGATTCGGTCACTGTAGATAGGGGTAAATCCTTCATTATCTGTAAAGTCATTAAAATCAAGCAAGTTAAATTTCCATGAATTAGTCAAACACATGATTAAACTTAATCACAATTATACAGATTTCACTGCTCAGTTTCATACAAGCAATAAAGCATAACGAGTTGTCTGAATATCATACTTATAATGAATATGTTTACACAATAAGCCCAATTTATTTATGTTGCTTATTTTTATTTATTTTGTTCCATTTGGATGCCCACCCAATTCCCACCAACTCTGGTGGCGTTGCAACCCATTGAACCATAAACTAACCTCACAAGCTAGGTTGAACCACAGGCAGCCAACCATGGTTTTAACCTAACAAGTAGTGCCAGAGTAAATGAAAGGCTAGGCTTGGGAATTACAGATCATCCTTGATTTATGACCAGTTGCTCAACAACCATTGTGTTCTCTTAACAATTGCAGCAAAATAGATCTTAAAATTGATCATGGCCACATGGTGACCTGCTTAATGACTGTGTTGACTTATTACCATAACTCTCGGCTCAGTTATGATTGTTAACTCGAGGAATGCCTATATTCCTTTCCATGGAGTTGCGAAGATCCTTATTTAGGAAGTTTCAGGGTTATAGGCTAGACCAGGAATCTAGAAAGCATTCCAGAATCACAAACCATTTCCATCCTATTGTTGTTGTTCAGTCACTAAGTTGTACCAGACCTTTTGGACCCATGGACCACAGCATGCCAGACCAACCTGAGTTTGCCCAAATTCAAGTTCATTGTGTCATTGATGACACTATCTAACCCTCTCTTTCTCTGCCATTTCCTTCTCCTTTTGCCTTCCATCTTTCCCAACATCAGGGTCTTTTCAAAGGAGTCCTCTCATCTCATTTGGTGGCCAAAGTATCTGAGCTTCAGTTTCAGTTATCTGTCCTTCCAAAGAACAGTCAGGATTTATTTCCTTTAGGATCAACTGGTTTGATTTCCTTGCAGTCCAAGAGATTTTCAAGAGTCTTCTCCAACATCACAATCTGAAATTTCATCCTATTACCTCTCCTCAAAAAAAAATAATGTATGGAAACATGGCTTGGAAACTTAATTTGGCCCAAAACAAATTGGAGAAGACGGTCATCATTGTCTTACAGTTGGTATTAAAATAATAGATTTTATTGGTTTTAATGGTTTTTGTTGTTAGTTATTTTGTTGTCTTGTTTGTTTTTCAGCTTTGTATGATACTCAGAGTCATGTCCCAGATGTATGAATGCGACTCTCTAGCTTTATCAAATAAATGAATAAATAAGTATATAAGTGTGCTCTCTGATTGTGCTCACACATTCTGTGAAACCTACTATAATCCGGATTTTGCTTAGCTTTTTGTGTGATCTTATCACTGGCTTTGGAAAACCACCATTCATGGCGTAGTGCAAGCCACCATTAGTTGGGTTCACACAATGCACTAAGCCAAAGCCAAACTGCCATCTTCATGGCTCAGCGTGTTGCAGCAGCACGACTGACAGGGTGGATTATGATGGGAAAGAAACCTTGGTCACACATCATGCTAGGTCTGGGAATCCTTAACTGTGGTTTATGGAATAAATGACAGTTCTCTGTGTCTATACCAGGGTAGGCAACCTCGGCTCTTTTATGACTCATGGACTTCAACTCCCAGAATTCC
>NW_015394221.1:0-3962 GCF_001527695.2 Protobothrops mucrosquamatus
GATGGGTGGACTTCAACTCCCAGAATTCCTTGGCACTAATGGATTCCTTTTGATATGTATACCCATTACGGCCTGCTTACTCTCTTGCAATCCCTTTCTCTGCAATCTCTCTAGACAAGATTGCAGAGGAAGGGATCGCAAGAGAGTAAGCAGGCCGTAATGGGTATACATATCAAAAGGAATGCATTGGTGCCAGGGACTTCTGGGAGTTGAAGTCCACCCATCTTGCACTGCCCGAGACCGAGGAATGTTAGGTTTACAACCTTGATGTACAACGGTTTCATTTAGCGACCATTCAAAATTATAACGACACCGAGAAAAGTGACCGATGACTGTTTTTCACACTTAACGACCGTTACAGCACCTCACGGTCCCACGATCAAAACTTCGGACGCTCGGCAGCTGTCTCCTATTTGTGACGGTCGCAGCGTCCCGGGATCGCGCGATCCCCTTTTGCGACCTTCTGCCAAAGCAAAGTCAAAGGGGATGGGGGGGTGGGGGGAAGCTGGATCCGCTTAACGACGGTCTCCCTCACTTACTTAATCAACTGCAGGGCTTCGCTTAGCAACCTGGGCAAGGACGGTCGTAAAAGGGGGCGAAACCCAGCTCACCCATTTCTCGCTTCAACGAGAGACGCCTGGGGCTGAATCACGGCCCGTGAAGCCGAGGACCGCCCTGTCTTTTGAACTCGGGACTTGACGTCGCCCACATGGACCCGCAGTGCAAGTTAGTCCCTGACCTGCTTGATTGAAAGAAGGTTGTGTGAACCGGGTCAAACCATCCCTTTGACGAGGAGGAGGGGGGAGAGCGAAGGCACACGTGCCAGGCCAGGGGAAGGGGGCACGGCGTCCCCCCACCCCTGGGTCTTCCTGCCTCCAGTCTCCTGGCCTTGTGGGGAGGGGGCCTTCCAGAGGCTGGCTGCCTCTCCGTGCAGCTGGCCGTGAGGGAGGAGGGGGCGCCAGGCGGAAGCAGCATCCTCAATAGAAAGAGCCCTGCTGGATGCCCGCCAGAGCCGGGGAGCCACCGGCTCTGAAGCGGGCAGAGGGCCAGGGCGGGCAGGGGGAGGAGGAGACTCGGATCCCGCATCCTCCACCTGATCCTCTCTCTCTCTCCCTGGCCCCGGCCGCTGGAGGAACAGGTGGGAGGGGGCAGCCAAGGCAAGGAGCCCCTCCCCAACTGGCTGCAGCAGAGACAGTGCCCATGGGGGTCAAAGCTGGGGGACAATGGGGGGCCGGAGGGGGGGAGAGGGAGGGTTCCCATCCTGGGGGCAGAAGCTGGGAGGGGGAAAGATCTGGGCCCTGCTAGAGAGGGAGGAGGGGGAGGGGGAGGAGGAGGAGGAGGAGGAGGAAGAAGAGGAGGAAGAGGAGAAGGAAGAGAAGAGGAGGAAGAGAAAAGGAAGACGAGAAGGAGGAAGAGGAAGAGGAGAAGGAAGAAGAGAAGAGGAGGACAGAGAAGGAGGAAGAGAAACAGAAAGAGGAGGGGAAGAGGAGGAGGAAGAAGAGAAAAGGAGAACAAAGAGAAAGAGGAACAGGAAGAGGAGGAAGAGGAGAGGAAGAGGAGGAGGAAGAAGAAGAGAAGGACACAGAAGGAGGAAGAGGAACAGGAAGAGAAGGAAGAGAAGAAGAGGAGGAAGAAGAGAAGAGGACAAAGAGAAGGAGGAAGAGGAACAGGAAGAGGAGGGGAAGAGGATGAGGAAGAAGAGAAGAGGAGGACAAAGAGAAAGAGGAACAGGAACAGGAAGAGGAGGAAGAGGAGAGGAAGAGAAGGAGGAAGAGGAGGAAGAAGAAAAGAAGAGGACAAAGAAGTAGGAAGAGGAACAGGAAGAGAAGGAAGAGAAGAGGAAGAAGAAGAGAAGAGGAGGACAAAGAGAAGGAGGAACAGGAACAGGAGAAGGAAGAGGAGGGGAAGAGGAGGAGGAAGAAGAGAAGAGGAGGACAAAGAGAAGGAGGAACAGGAAGAGGAGGAAGAGAAGAGGACAAAGAGAAGGAGGAAGAGGAACAGGAAGAGGAGGGAGAGGAAGAGGAGGAAGAAGAGGAGGACAGAGGAGGAACAGGAAGAGGAAGAGGAACAGGAAGAGGAGGAAGAGGAGAGGAAGAGGAAGAAGAGAGAAAGAGGAGGAGGAAGAAGAAGAGAAGAGGAGGATAAAGAAGGAGGAAGAGGAACAGGAAGAGGAGGAAGAAGAGAAGAGGAGGACAAAGAGAAGGAGGAAGAGGAAGAGGAAGAGGAGAAGGAAGAGGAGGGGAAGAGGAGGAGGAAGAAGAGAAGAGGAGGACAAAGAGAAAGAGGAACAGGAAGAGGAGGAAGAGGAGAGGAAGAAGAGAGAAAGTGGAGGAGGAGGAAGAAGAGAAGGAAAAAGAAGGAGGAAGAGGAACAGGAAGAGAAGGAAGAGAAGAGGAAGAGGAGGAGGAAGAGAAGAGGACAAAGAGAAGGAGGAAGAGGAACAGGAAGAGGAGAAGAGGAGAGAGGAAATGGAGAAGGAAGAGGAAGAAGAGGAGGAGGAAGGAGGAAGGCCTGCCTAGAGACGCCTGCAGGGAAGCCCTGGGGGGGGGGAGATTTCATTCCCCCCCAGAGGACATCCAGACCACCCAGAGGGCGCCAGGTTGGGGTGGGGGGGACAGGAAGCCCTGGGGTGGGACTGGGGCCTTCTCCAACCTGGTGCCCTCCAGCTGGGCTGGCTTGCCCCTTTGCCTGCTCTCCCTCCCCCCCCCTTCCCCGCCAGGCAGCTGGGGATGATGGGTGGGCGAATGCAGGAGCCCCAGAGAGAGAGAGGGGGGGGGGGCAAAAGGGGAGGGGCTTCAAAGGAGGGGCTGGAAAAGAAGGGAAAATATGGGCCATTCAATTGGACTTTTGTGGGCCACCAAGGGAGGCTCGGAGCGGAGGGGGGGGTGCCAAGATGCAGCGTGGGGGGGGAAGGGGGTCGCGGGCCAGGAGCCCCCCCTCCTCCCGGGCGCCTTTCAAGCTTCCCTGATTGGCACTTTTTTTTTTTAAAGGGGTCGGGGGGGGGCTGCCCATCCGGGTGATCCTTGCCTCTCCCCGGCACACGCAAGCAGGCGAGCGAGCACACTGCAGGGACACACACGTCGCGAACACGCGCTACACATACACACGCGCGCGACCGCCACACCAGCACACACACACACACACACACACACGCGACACGTACCCACGTACAGAGGGACGTCAAAGGCAAGGCGGCCCAGCCCCCTCCCCGAAGGCCCCCCTCCTTGGAAGGGGGGGACAGGAGGCACCCCCAGACCCATCTGCCGCCCCCCCCCCGGTGTTACTACGCGCCGGAGAGGATGGAGCAGCTCACCCCGGCAGAGAGGAGGAAGAGGGAATTGGGGGGTGGGGGGGTGGACCCCTAAATTCCCTCCCCCCCCTCCCTGCCTGGAAAGACCCGGCCTTGCTGTCTCGGCAACATCTGGGGGAGGGGGCGCGAGCCGAACCAGGGCCCCCCCCCCGCCACTTTCTCTGCCGTCCCTGCCTCTGAAGCTGGGGCGGACGCCCCCCTCCTCCAATGCTGGGGGGTCCCCAAGGCTTGCAAACGGGGGGGGAGGGGGCGGGAGAGGGGCAGTGCGGCTCCCGCTCGGCCCCCTCCCCCGCCTCCAGTTTGGGGAAGGGACAGAGGGGCTCCCCCCCACCACCACCCGCAGGCCTGGGGGGGGGGGACGAGGCGCCAAGGATGGCCGGCGGGCTCCGGGTTCAGCTCGCTGCAGGAATCGTGCCTAGCACAAAGGCAGCCCCCCCCCCGGCCCGTTTTTCTCTTCCCTTCTCTTCCCCCCTTCCAGGCATAACCCCCCTCTCTTCCCCCCCACCCCCCCGCCTCCAATCTCCATCAAACCCCTTACCCATCCAGAGGTGCCGGGACTCCAGATGTGCCTTGCGCCCCGTTTTTCAAGACTTGGAGCCCCGGCAGAACGGGAGGTGTGTTGGTCGGGCCTGGGAGCCCGGGGGGGGGGGGA
>NW_015394221.1:11018-14206 GCF_001527695.2 Protobothrops mucrosquamatus
GAAGGAAGGTAAAGGGGGAGGAAGAGAGAAAAGGAAGGGAGGGAGGGAGGAGAAAGGGGAGGGAGGGAGGAGAAGAGGGAGGAAGGAAGGAAGGAAGGGAGGGGGGGAGGGAGGAAGGAAGGAAGGAGAAAAGGAATGGAAGGAAGGAAGGAAGGAAGGAAGGAGAAGAGGGAGGGAGGAAGGATGGAGTAAAGGGAGGGAGGGAGGAAAGAAGGAAGGAAGAAAGAAAGGAAGGAGAAGAGGGAGGGAGGGAAGGAGGGAGGGAGGAAGGAGAAGAGGGAGGAAGGAAGGAAGGAAGAAAGGGAGGGAGGGAGGAAAAGGAAGGAAGGAAGGAGAAAAGGGAGGGAGGAACGAAGGAAGAAAGGAAGGAGAAAAGGGAGGGAGGGAGGAAAGAAGGAAGGAAGGAAGGAAGAAAGGAAGGGAGGGAGGGAGGAAAGGAAGGAAGGAAGGAAGGAGAAAAGGGAGGGAGGGAGGAAAGAAGGAAGGATGGAGAAAAGGGAGGGAGGGGAGGAAGGAAAAAAGGGAGGGAGGAACGAAGGAAGAAAGGAAGGAGAAAAGGGAGGGAGGGAGGAAAGAAGGAAGGAAGAAAGGAAGGAAGGAGAAGAGGGAGGGAGGAAAGGAAGGAAGGAAGAAAGGAAGGAGAAAAGGGAGGGAGGGAGGAAAGAAGGAGATCAGTGGTCCAGGCCAGCAATCCCAGTGCCCACCTGCCAGGGAGTTCTCTCTGCCCACCTCCCATCCCAGCATGATGGGTGTGCAGGTTGCGTGAAGGGGACAACAGAGGGGAGGGAGGGAGCAACCAGTGGGCCAGGCTGCCCCCCACTACCTCCGGCCTCCTCCACCTCACAATCCCTGGGAGGGGGGGCTCAATTGCATCACAAACCCTGCTTGGGCCAGCCCCTCCAGGGCTCTCCAGCCCGGCCCCCCAGCCCTGCCCGGGCCAGCAGCCCCTGTGCCAAGCAAAGGGGGCAGAGGGGATGTCCGGCTCAGCCGGCCAGCTGCTGGCCCAGTCGCCTCTCCCATGGGGGACCCCAACCTCCTGTGCCACCCACCCCCCGAGGGCTGCTGCCTGGAGCTCCACGAGACGGTGGCCGTCCTGCTGGCCTTGATCCTGGTGGTGCAACTGGCCCTCAAGCTGGCCACCGTGGTGAGGGTCCCCGAGGGTCCCCGGGGGATGGATGGGGGAGGCCCCGGCCTCCAATGGGGGCCTTGGCTTGGGGGGGGCTGTCAGCAGGGCCCCCACAGAGTACGATGAAAAGAGTTAAGATGCCATCCGCAATGGCGCAACCAAACACAGGGAGTCCTTGACTTACGACCACAGTGGAGTCCGGAATTTATGTTGCAAAGTGAGACATTGGTTAAGTGAGCTTTTCCCCATTTTACGACCTGTCTTGCCACGGGTTGTTAAGTTAGTCGCACGGTCGTTAAGCGAATCTGGCTTCCCCGCGGACTTTGCTTGTCTGAAGGTCGTAAAAGGGGTTCACGTGATCCCGGGACGCTGCGACCGTCGTAAATGTGAGTCAGTTGTCAAGCAGCTGAATGTAAATCACGTGACCCTGGGGAACGCCGTAACGGTCGTAAGTGTGAAAAACGGTCACAAGTCCCTTTTTTCAGTGCCCCGTCGTAACTTTGGACGGTCGCTAAATGAACTGTTGTAAGTCGAGGACTACCTGTACTACCGGGTGTAACTTGCAAACACTGCCCAGGAGGCAATGGGGGAAGGGTTCCAGTCTGTCTGTTGTAGGAGTCTAGATGATTGGGGGGCTGAAACTCCATGGGACTTGTAGTCCTGTCCAAGAACAGGCAGTGGCGCCTAGTAGCTTCAGAGCCCAGTCCTTCCAAGTGAGCTTCATCGCTGCAGAATTTGACACCTGGATTTTACTTGGAAGTTAAAAGTCTGTCTTTAAAGAATTTCTAAATTATGTATTCTTATTTTTTTTTAATTTTCTGCTTTTATTCACGTGCTTTTATACGGTTTTGCACATCACCCAGAATCAATTGGGTAAGACGAGCAGTGTAAAACATTAACAGACAAACCCCTTGCCCCGAACAACGCTTTGTGTATTATAAAATACATTGATCAAATTTCCTCCCTCTTTCCTCCCAGATCTGCTATTATCTCTGCTGCTTCGTGGGGAACCTATGTGGACGTCAGGCCACTACCAAAGGTGAGGGGTGGGGGTGATGGCAGAAACTGAGGTGGGGGGCTGGCAGGTAAAGACTCCAGCCTTTATTTCCTGATGCCACCCTGAAGCTTGGGCGTAGCTCTCGTCTCCTTCCAAAATTAACATTTTTAATAATAATAAAAAAAACATTTTTAAAAAACATGGGCACACGATTGCATGGACTCTGGGCCACCCGATTGGTCTGGCCGTGGAGGTTTTCTCCAGCAGGGTCTGTTCCCAACCTGATCCTTCAATTCTTCCGACTTGTGCTGCCAAGTCCCTTCCTCTCCTCTCTCCTGCCATCGTACCCAGCATTATGGTTTTCCCAAGGGAGCATTCTGCCCCCCCCTCTACAATCCAGGTAGGCTAAGTAGGTAGGTGAAGGTGGTTGAGTTGAGAGAGAGAAGCATAAGGCTGGAAGAGGCCGTGGAGCTCTTCTCCATCCAACCCATCTCTCTGGATCTTAACAGAATAACAAGAGTTGGATGGGACCTTGGAGGTCTTCTAGTCCAAGACTTTTCAACCAGTGGTACGGGTACCACCTGTGGTACATTGGCACCTGGCAGGTGGTACGCGACCATCCTAGAAAAGTGGTAGCGGGGGAGGGGAATGAGCAGAACCGGTGGCAGCACTGCACAAGCCTGAGCGAGAGATGGCTGGAGCTGCAGGGCTGTCAGGGCTCAGTGGAAGCGCCAGGATCAGCGCCAGGCTCCAGCTGGAACTCGGTGCTGATCCTGGCGCTTCTGCTGAGCCCAGAAGAAGCACCAATCAGACGGAATGTTGCAGCATCTCCAGGGTCTTGTGATTTACATTCAGATGCTTGGCAACTGATTCATATTTATGATGGTCACAGTGTCCCAGGGTCATGTGACCAAAACCTGCTGCAACCACCCAGCAGACGGGGGGAGTAAAAACCAAACACCCCCCCACCCCATCCCCGCTGCCAATCCTCAACAGAAATGCTCACAATGAAAACCTCGGACAGGAGGAAGAGCGCCGCCAGGTGGGCAGGCAGGTGTCTTGCTC
>NW_015394221.1:14653-22953 GCF_001527695.2 Protobothrops mucrosquamatus
CTGATTCATATTTATGATGGTCACAGTGTCCCAGGGTCATGTGACCAAAACCTGCTGCAACCACCCAGCAGACGGGGGGAGTAAAAACCAAACACCCCCCCACCCCATCCCCGCTGCCAATCCTCAACAGAAATGCTCACAATGAAAACCTCGGACAGGAGGAAGAGCGCCGCCAGGTGGGCAGGCAGGTGTCTTGCTCAGCTGTGGCTTGGGGGGCACTTTTTTCAGTGCCATTGTAACTTTGAACAGTCACTAAGTGAATTGTTGTAAGTCGAGAACTACCTGTACTTTATCACTTTTTTCCTTCTTTTTTTTTTTTTTTTTGGTCATCAAGTTTTTGACACCTTGCTAGGTGACTGGTGGTACTCGGATGTCGCCATATCCTAAAAGTGGTACAATGGGTGAAAAGGTTGAAAAGCCCTGTTCTAGTCCAACCCCCTGCTCAACCCCCCTCTTCCATTTCAAACAAATGGTTGTCTAGTCTCTTTTTAAAAGTCTCCAGTGATGGAGCACCCACAACTTCTGAAGACAAACTGTTCTACTGGGTTAATTGATCTCACTGTCAAGAAATTTCTCCTTAATTCCAGGTTGCTTCTCTCCTTGGTTGGTTTCCATCTATTGTTTCTTGTCCTGCCTTCTGGTGCTTTGGAGAATAAGTTGACACCTCCTCTTCTTCTTTGTGGCAGCCCCTCAAATACTGGAAGACTGTTATCATGTCGTCCCCCCCTCCTAGTCCTTCTTTTCTCTAGACTGGACGTTTCCAATTCCTGCCATCGTTCTTCATATATTTCACTCTCTAGGCTTTTAATCGTCTTAGTTGCTTTTCTTTACACTTTTCCCAAAGTCTCAACGTCTTTTTTGTGATGCAGCGACCAAAACTGGATGCTGTATTCCAGGTGTGGCCTTACTAAGGATTTATAAAGAGGCGCTAATACTTCACATGATTTTGATATTCTGTGCCTCTGTTTGTTTGCTTATTTATTTTATGTTTATTTATTTAGAATTTTTCTGCCCACTTGGCTTCAAGATTGCAGCAGGATCCAGATTGCCCAAGGGTGCTGAACAGCAAATCTCTCCTCTAAAATACAACAATAAAGCAGCACCAGCTTCTTAAAAGAACTATTAATAGCTTCTGAAGGGCTCTCAACGTTTTAGTTGTATGCGGTTTTATCTCTCTTGTAAATAGATAAGCAAACGAGGTAAAACCGCTGCCATAAATGGCGGAAACGCAACAAATTGCACCCTGGTTTAAGTGGCGGATAAAAACGTCAGCGACGCAACTATACGGCACAAATGTAAGTGTGCGGTGTAAACGAATGGCAAAGTTGCGTTCCTAAGGGAAGGCTTATCGGAATTATTTTCACCTCCTCGTTATCCTAAGAATCTCAGAGTAAGTTGCAACCCACACAAAGCACATAAAACAAAACTACAGGTAGTCCTTGACTTAGGACCCAAATAGAACGCAAATTTTCTGTTGCTAAGCTAGACAGTTGCTAAGCGAGCTTTGCTCCATTTTGCAACCTGTCTGGACCCAGTTGTAAGTGAATCGCTGCAGTCGTTGGAAGAGTAACACGGTTGTTAAGGGAATCTCGCTTCCCCCACTGACTTTGCATGTCGGAAGGTCGCAAAAGGGGATCCCGTGACCCCCTGGGACACTGCGACCGTCGTAAATACGAGTCAGCTGCCAAGCGTCCGAATTTTGATCGCGTGACCGTAGAGATGGTGCAATGGTGGTAAGTGTGAAAAACAGTCCTCGTAAGTCACTTTTTTCAGTGCCGTTGTAAGATGAACTGTTGTAAGTCGAGGACTGCCCGTAAACCTAAAAGACTTTTTTTTAAAACTGGCACACATTTTCCCTAAGACACTCCGCAAAAAGGATTCTCTTGCGACAGGTCTGAGGCCCTGTCTCGCTCGCAAAATTTCTCCGGCTTTGTGTCCTCGGCACGGACGCCAAATGGCTTTGATGCTGGCATGGCAGCACCCAACTCAACCTCTCCTGCTCCCAGGTGACTGTTTGGCAATGGGTCGTCTTTCTTTTTTCAGAACCTGAAAAATCTCCGGTTCTCGTCCGCCCGGTGAAGAAAGTTTACCCCCGAAAGCCATCGATACAATTCTCCGAAGATGATCCCCCGCGGCGCCGACGCCGACGAAGCCGATCGCCGCAACGACGCTGTCTCCAGTGTACCCTGGAGCCGGTCAAGGTCACCATGAACTTGGAAAATGGGCACTTCCGATGCAGGGAACACCATCACCGACACATGTATCCCGATTATCCGCCATGCGGCTCACCCCATTATTACAACTGCGAATGTGACATCCGGCCCAGGCCCCGGACCTCCTCGGCCCCCTCAGCCTATCCTGCCCCCCGTTTCCGGGATGTCGCCGTTGGGACTTCCGACCAGGTTGTTACTATGCCTGAGGAACGGCGGAACACCTTGGTGCCTGCCGAGCCGTACGTACGGGTCCCGGTGGGGGAGCCTCAGCGTCGCTCCATAGCCAGCGGCCAGGAGGCAGAATATCCTGTCTCCCGGCGTCCTGCCAGAGTGTACATCTACCCCGTCCACCCTCAGACCCCACCGGGGAGTCGGTCGCCGAGCCCTGAAAGGGCCCACCGGCGACGGACACTCAGCCAGGATGAACAGGCAGAGTATGAAGCGCGTGAAGCACGTGAGTCGCGCCGAGCACGGGAATCGGAGACACCGACACCCGCGATGCAACAGCTGCAAGTCCCAGCCGCGGGTCCTCCCCGGTTCCATAACGTGGTCAACACCCTCATGCAAACAGGGACCACCCCAACCGAAGGGGGGGCAGCCGGCACAAAACGTCTGTCCCGGGGCGAGACCCCACCTGGCTCCGATTGGGTGTACCGCAGCAAATAAACCTGCGAGCGCAAAGCAGGGAGAGGGAGGAGGAGGAGGAAGAAGAGGAGAAGAGAGGAAGGACAGACCTGCAGCTGTCCGAAGTGGGCACATCTTGCTTTGGGGAGCGAACATTAAAGGCAAATCCATCCATCCCATAAAGACCCCATGGCGTGCTGCTCAGTTGACCTTGGGTCCAGCTGTCTTTACAAACACACCCACTCTGCCTCTGTACCAAGCCAGGTGTGTCCCCAGGGTGTGTCGCGAAAGGGCGCACCTAAAACTAGACACAGCCTCAACCCATCCCGTGGCGGCCACCCTCCTAGTTTTGGGTTGACCCTCCAAAGTGGCACGGATTAAGTCAGGGCCCCCCAGCTCCCAGGACTCCGTCCGCTACCGGGGCTTGAGCACGCACCTGTGCACGCCCCCACTTGAGCGAATTGACAATGCGCGCAGGTGCTCCATTTGCGCGAGCAGCGGGTGCGCGTGCCTACCACTCGCACAAATGGAGCTGTGCGCAGACATGTGCAATGTGGCTCCCCTTCAAGACAGTAGTGAAACTGGGGGGGCAGGCCCCCTGTTGGCCCATGGTGGGCTTCTGGCGAGTCGACTCTCCAGACCTTTGGCGGGCCTACTGAAGCTGGGCTGCCATACTCCACCTGGCCACCAGGGGGACAGTAAAGAGAGACAGAAAACCCTTGGCTGCCACCTAGTGGCTGTTCCAATTTTTGCAGCTCCAGCTTCATCAGTGGATAGCTTCTGATAGCTTCTCTCTTCTTTTTAGGTGCCTTAAACACGAATCTTGGGGGGAGGGCAATCTTTGCTCCAGCTTGAGGGGAACCCCCCCTCCCAAGAAACTCAATCACACAGACCTTCCTCACCCTCCCCATCCAGAGCACCAGTGCCCTGCCCACCTGCCTGATTTTCTCCGGGGTGGGGGTGGGGAAAGACGGGGAGGGGAAATGCCTGGCAGGCTGCTGGTAGCAGCTCCTCAGAAAATTAAGCCTATTATGCAAAAGAGTCACGCGCTCTTTTTCCTCTTGACAGCTGTCAATCAGCTCCTTCCTTGAGGACAGAATGTTTTGCACAGCGGCGTTAATGCCGATGATTTTATCTGCCTTTCAACCTGAGCCTAATTTTTGGCGCCCCTCTAACAACATAATTTACATTCTGACGTGCTGTTTGGATAACCCCAATAACCCAGGAACATAACAGAATGACAGAAGGGACCTCGGAGGTCTTCTAGTCCAACCCCCTGTTCAAACAGGAGACCCTACACCAGGGGTCTTCAAACTTGGCCCTTTTATGATTTGTGGACTTCAACTCCCAGAATTCCTCAGCCAGGCACGCTGGTTGAGGAATTCTGGGAGTTCAAGTCCCCAAGTCATCAAAGGTTCCTAGTTCCCTCACGCTGGCTGAGGAATTCTGGGAGTTGAAGTCCACAAGTCATCAAAGGGCCAAGTTTGAAGAACCTTGCCCTAAACTATTCTGGACAAAAAGCATCTAAATGGCATATCATCCAAACCAAGGGTTGCTTAATCAGGGTCTGTTGCACAAGCCACCAGATTCAGGCAGCATCCTAAACCCTGAATGGTGGTTTGTGGGCTCCCTGAGCGTGCAATGCCATTGCAAACAAGCTAATGCGGGGAGTGTGTCCGCAAGGAAGCCACGTGGGAGAAAGGCAGTACTGGACTTAACGACCACAAACTAGGATTGCCACTGTTAAGCAAAGCGGTTGTTAAGGGAGCGCGTGTGCATTTCGTATGGCGTTAACACAATGCAGCCTTAACGCGTTGAAATTCGCAAAAACAGCTTGTAAGATAAAGATAAATTTTATGGTCGCTTTTTTCGGTGAACACGCTGGCACACGTTAAAAAAATGAAATTTGATGCCCGCTCTCAAAAGAAAATATACATATACCCATACCCATACATGCACACACATATACATGATATTTATATGTATACACACATACATAAACATATACACACATACATATTTACATATCTGTATCTATCTCTATCTCTATATATCTCCATATATCTCTATATCTATCTATATCTATCTATATCTATCTATATGTGTGTGTGTGTGTGTGTGTGTGTGTGTATCTATCTATCTATCTATCTATCTATCTATCTATCTATCTATCTATCTATCTATCTATCTATCTATCTATCTATCTATCTATCTTCATTTTAAATACATAGCCGAAAAAAAGAGTCTTGAGAGTTAACAAGGTTAAAACTATATGGTACAAAGCTATTACACTTAAACGCTAAAATGTGCATCAAACTATAAAACATCAACACAGTGAATTATTTTAAAATAATTTCTTAAGGGAGCCCCCCCTACTTTTACAACCTTTCTGGTCACGGTTCTTAAGTGAATCACACGGTTGTTAAACAAATCCAGCCTCCCGCATTGACCTCGCTTGTCAGAAGCCGGCTGGGATGGAGGCTAAACGGCGGCTGTGAGACCCCATGAATTTTGATCCCAGGACCATAGCGGTGCCACGATGGTCATAAGTACGAGGACCGGTTGAAAGTCGCTTTTTCCCCCCCCAATGCCGCTGTAATTTTGAACAGCCGCTAAATGAATGTTGTAAGTCAAGGACAGACAACCTGTATAGCAGCATTGCTCCATCTCGGCCACTTGAAGATGGGTGGACTTCAACTCCCAGAATTCCCCAGCCAGCCTAGCTGGCTGGGGAATTCTGGGAGTTGAAGTCCACCCATCTTCAAGCAGCCGAGATGGAGAAATACTGCTGTACAGTAACCTCCAAGTCACACACACACACCTTCAGCCTCTTAGTAGGAGCCCCTCACCCTGAATAAAGACCCACCACCACCAGCATCCTTTCGTGGCTTGTCCCCCACCCCGTGGCCTCCATGGACTCCAAAGCCCACCCCCCTCCTTGCAGTGAGTTGTACTGAGCCCCCCCATCTCTCGGCTGAGGCTTATGGGGGCAGGAGTCCAACTCGCTGGGAAAAGTCTGGAGCCAGGCAACTGCCTGTCAGTTACGAGTTGCAATCAATGCACGCGTTCAGACGATCCGAGGCTCCCCCCTCACCTTGCAACGGACGTTTGGAAACGAGTCTAGTTCCCCGAAAACCGCAACTTCGGAGGCTTTTTTTTGGGGGGGGGTCAGCTAATTGCAATTTCCCCGGGGGGGGTAGGGAGGAGAAAGACCCTCTCCCGAGCGTGGGAACGCTGCAAGGGGGGGCNTGTACAGTAACCTCCAAGTCACACACACACACCTTCAGCCTCTTAGTAGGAGCCCCTCACCCTGAATAAAGACCCACCACCACCAGCATCCTTTCGTGGCTTGTCCCCCACCCCGTGGCCTCCATGGACTCCAAAGCCCACCCCCCTCCTTGCAGTGAGTTGTACTGAGCCCCCCCATCTCTCGGCTGAGGCTTATGGGTGCAGGAGTCCAACTCGCTGGGAAAAGTCTGGAGCCAGGAAACTGCCTGTCAGTTACGAGTTGCAATCAATGCACGCGTTCAGACGATCCGAGGCTCCCCCCTCACCTTGCAACGGACGTTTGGAAACGAGTCTAGTTCCCCGAAAACCGCAACTCCGGAGGCTTTTTTTGGGGGGGTCAGCTAATTGCAATTTCCCCGGGGGGGTAGGGAGGAGAAAGACCCTCTCCCGAGCGTGGGAACGCTGCAAAGGGGGGTATTTAGCGGGGATGTTGAACGGGGGGGGCTGTGGGGGAACCCCTTAGCCTCTCCCCCGCCCGGGCTCCGTTTGGGGGGGGTCTTCCCCCCAAAGTAGAGAGAGAGAGAGGGCCGGCTGCCCCTCCCAGCATGCTTTCAAAGCGGGGGGGGGGAGGAGGAGGTGGCTGGAACTACATCCCCCAGCGTTCCTGGCGGCAGCCTCCCTCGGTGGGCGGGGCTTCGGCTCGGCCAGGTAGATGCAGGTGAGCGGGATGCTGCCAGGGCGGCGGCGGGGAAGGAGCGCCGGGCTCGCTCCGCTCCGCTTCTGCCCTTTGAGGACCACGCCGGGGGGGGGGAGGAGGAGGAGGAGGAGGAGGAAGGGGCGCCCCAGAGGCTTGTGGGGGGGGGGAGGGAGGAGGCTGCCGCGTCGCACCTGTCCCAACCCGGATGCCACGAAGCCACACCTGTGGGCGCGTCCCCGTCCTTCTCTTCCTGGTGAAGCCTAGAAACCCCGGGGGTCTCCTCGTGGTCTCCCATCCCGAGACCCATCCGGACCCTGCTTACTTTCAGGGTCTAATCTGGCTTATTCCCCTGGTTTGACTCACTTCTCCTTCTGCAAGGAAGGGGCTGGAGTGACACACACACACACACACACACACACCGGCCATGGCCTCTCCTCCCGAGGACCAGCCCCCCAAGCCGGCCCCCGCCAAGCCCCTCACGGACCTGGACTTCCACTCCGGGGTGCAGATCGCGGAACTCAACCAACTCATCCAGGAGTACCAAGCCAGGACCCCCCAGGGCGGGGACGCCCCCGAATTGTTCCAAGCCAAAGATCAAGTTTTCGGGCTGCTGGGTGAGTTGGGGGCTTGGAGGGGGGGAGGAAACCCCTTCTAGCTTCGGGGATGGAGCTGCAGCTTTCTTAGCCCGGACCCTTCCCCGAATTGGACAAACCTGGTGGAATCTGGGTTTGTTTGGGCTAGCTTTGGGACATGCCAGTGAAGGGAGGGCTGCAAGGGCTTCTGGGGTGGGGGAGACCCTGATCCGGGCCGGCCTTTCTCAACCTCACCCACCTCAACTCAGGTGGACTTCAACTCCCAGAATTCCCCAGCCCAAGTTAGCTACTTGGACCGGGACCTACAGGTAGTCCTCGACTTATGACCCACGTTTTCTGTTGCTAAGCGAGACGGTTGCTAAGTGAATCCTGCCCCGTTTTACCAACTTTCTTGCCGTGGTCATTAAGCGAATCGCGGCCGTCGTTAAATGAGTAACGCGTCGTTAAGTGAATCCGGCTTCCCCATTGACTTGGCTTGTCAGAAGGTCGCAGGAGGGGATCAGGTGACCTCGGGAGGCCGCGACCGTCGTAAATACGAGTCCGTTGCCGAGCGTCTGAATTTTGATCACGTGACAACTAGGGATGCTGCAACGGTCGTAAGTTTGAGAAAAACGGTCCTAAGTCACTTTTTTCAACTTTGAACGGTCACTAAAAACAAACCGTTGTATGTTGAGGACTACCTGTAACTTCCTGGTGTAGGTAGAAGACTTGACCCCATATTTATATAGCAAAGCCACTGACCAGCGAGAGGTTTGTCCACCTGCATCGTTGTTCAGTTTGGTTCTCCTTCCTGTAAAAGGAGGATTGGCAGAACCTGGGGGAGGAGTCAAAAGAGGGATCAGCCTAGAATCCCTACGTAGCCATAAGCAAGCTAAGTTCAAACCAGCTTGAATTCTGGGGACCCTTATCTAACTCCTAGCAGGTGCCAACCGTTAGTTGAGAAGG
>NW_015394221.1:22975-26791 GCF_001527695.2 Protobothrops mucrosquamatus
AGAGGTTTGTCCACCTGCATCGTTGTTCAGTTTGGTTCTCCTTCCTGTAAAAGGAGGATTGGCAGAACCTGGGGGAGGAGTCAAAAGAGGGATCAGCCTAGAATCCCTACGTAGCCATAAGCAAGCTAAGTTCAAACCAGCTTGAATTCTGGGGACCCTTATCTAACTCCTAGCAGGTGCCAACCGTTAGTTGAGAAGGTTCCTTGGCAAAGGCTTTTAGCAATAGATCAGTTTAGTTAGAACAGGGGTCTTCAAACTTGGCCCTTTGATGACTTGTGGACTTCAAGTCCCAGAATTCCTCAGCCAGCGTGAGGGAACTGACCCTTTGATGACTTGTGGACTTCAACTCCCAGAATTCCTCAGCCAGCGTGAGGGAACTAGGACCCTTTGATGACTTGGGGACTTCAACTCCCAGAATTCCTCAGCCAGCGTGAGGGAATTATGGCCCTTTTATGACTTGTGGACTTCAACTCCCAGAATTCCTCAGCCAGCGTGAGGGAACTAGGACCCTTTGATGACTTGGGGACTTCAACTCCCAGAATTCTTCAGCCAGCGTGAGGGAACTAGGACCCTTTGATGAGTTGTGGACTTCAATTCCCAGAATTCCTCAGCCAGCGTGAGGGAACTATGGCCCTTTTATGACTTGTGGACTTCAACTCCCAGAATTCCTCAGCCAGCGTGAGGGAACTAGGATCCTTTGATGACTTGTGGACTTCAACTCCCAGAATTCCTCAACCAGCGTGAGGGAACTATGAGCCTTTTATGACTTATGGACTTCAACTCCCAGAATTCCTCAGCCAGGCATTCTGGGAGTTGAAGTCCACAAATCATCAAAGGTCCAAGTTTGAAGATCCCTGAGTTGGAAGATTCCTGTGCAAAGGCTTTTAGCAATAGATCAGTTTAGTTAAAAGATTCCTGTGCATTTAGCAATAAAGCAGATTAATTGGATTTTCCCATGCAGACCAGGTCTTTCGCCCCTGACACCGCCAAAGTTGTGCCTTTGTTCGGCTGTGGTTCCTTGCCCACCCGCTGCCTTGTTCTCCCTGCAGGTCAGGTCCAACAATCCGATGGGAAGTTGCCCCCGGTCAACCGCTACCTTCTTCTCTCCGGTGGGATCCAGCAGGGCACAGTCCACGTGGATTTTACCACCTTGCGCCCGCTTTCTCCCGGCGGTGACTACGATGCCGGTTTCACGCTCCTGGTACCGGTTCTGAACGTGGCCGGCATGCCCGTCACCTTGGACATGACGCAGAGTCCCCCCGGACACACCCGGATCAGCCTCCAGCCTTTTGATGCCCCCACCCTGCGACGCTGGTCTGAGTGCAGCTGTGGGGATCAGACGTTCCTCTCCGCGGAGCTGGTGTCCGAATGGTTTTTCCGGGCGTTTTCCGCAGCGGCCAAAGATGTCCGCCTCGAGCTTCGAGGCCGCGTCACCTCCGCGATCATCTGTGTCGGATCCTACCGCGTCCTCTACGACATCGTCCCCGTGGTGGCCTTTCGGGGGTGGCCCGAGGTGGCCCAGCCGTGGCTGAGCCAGGGACATTTCTGGGACGGCAAATTGAGGGACGAAGACGTGACGGCCGGCTTCTACCTCTTCCCGTCCACTTCCGGCTCGGATTGGTACCTTGCCTTTTCGGCGAGCGAGCTGCATTTGAGGCGCAGCCTTCCTCCGCCGCTGCTGTGGTCCTTGCGAGCCACCGTGGCCGCTCTCCCCTGGGGGGTTCTGCAGGGCCTGGAGCCGTACCACCTCTTCACCCTGGCCTTGTGGTCCTGCGAGCGACTGCCCAGCCGCTACCTGGCTCAGGAGGAGAACGCGGCGCACGCCTTGCTGGGTGTCCTGGATGATCTGTCGGCTAGCCTGGCCGAGGGACACCTGCCCAATTATTTCCTGCCCCAGTGGAATCTCCTGCACGGCTTATCCCACCAGGCCACGAGGATCCTGGTGCGGGCGGTGGCCCAGGTGAGGGCCAACCCCACCAAGTACCTCTGCCAAGCGGTGGAAGGGGCCAAGGAAGCTAAACGGCGGGCCAAAGCATATCGGCGCCAACTGCCGACCCCTGCGGACTCCTAGCCGTGGGGACACACCCTGAGCCAGCCTGCCTTGTGTTCTTCAGGTAGAAGGTGAGCCATCCAGAATAACAGAAAAACAGAATGACAAAGCTGGAAGGGACCTTGGAGGTTTTCTAGTCCAACCCGCTGCTCAAGCAGGAGACCCTATGCCCCTCCAGACAAATGATCTGTCCAAGCTCTCCTTAAAAACCTCCAGTGTTGGGGCACCCGCAACTTCTGGAGGCAAGTCAAAACGGAACACAGGAGGACTGGACTCCGTTTCCTGGACACTGGACGTCTGCCAGGTCCGTGGCGCCAACCGTGGGGCACCCAGCCGTGGGACATTCCGCAGGAGGGGATATAACAGGGTACAGCAGCCTCTGCAGTTATGCCAGAATGCCACCCCAGCTGGAGGACGGGAGTTCCACACTTAGTCCTCACAATTACGACCACTACGAGCTCAAGATTTTTACTGCTAAGTGAGCCAGTTATGGAGTGATTAAAGGAATCCTTGCGGTTGTGACGTGAGCCCCATGGTCCTTAAATGAATCCGGCTTCCCCATTGACTTTGCTCGTCTGAAAGTCGCAAGGGAGGATCACGTGGGGGACGCTGCGACTGTCGTAAATTTGCCAAGCGTCTGAATTTTGATCACGGGATCACGGGGATGCCACAACGGTTGTAAGTGTGAAAAACGGTCCTAAGTCCCCTTTTTTCAGTGCTGTAGTTACTTCGGTCACTAAACGAACTGTCGTAAGTCAGGGACTGCTTGTCATCCCCTGTTGCAGGTCCAGAAGGGACGGGCTTCAGGGGCAGGAACAGTCCTGCCTTTGGCCACCTTGAAATTGTGCCTTAAAAAAAATCACCTTATGACCTTACAACATCTGGTGCCGAAACCAGGTGACTGTCCCTCTGTCCTTGTTGTACGCCCAATACGGGTAGTCCTCGACGTAACGGCCACAACGGGAGCCAGAATTTTCATCCCTAAGCGATGCGATTGTATAAGGATGGCCATCCTTGCAGTCTCAGGTTGCCCTCTGTCAGAGCGTGCACGGTCTTATTGCGCCGAGATAACCCAGGAGTCAACACAGTAAATAGTGGTCTCTATTAAGTGGTGGTTTATCATACACTATCTACAAATATACACTAGGAACAAGATACGTACACGTGGTGATACAGCAAACTCCAATATACAGCAGTTACAGCAGGAAACGGACGAGAGAGAGAGAGAGAGAGAGAGAGAGAGAGAGAGAGAGAGAGAGAGAGAGAATACAACAGCAAAAGCCTTCCCTTTTATACTCGGGCTCTTAAAGGGATACAGACCCTGCTGAATCATTCATTGCATCATCCACCTTATGTTATATTACATCATTACATAAGCGGTTTGGCTGTTAAATCATAACCTTGACACCATCATTCACTGAATCCCTAAACCAGGGGCCTTCAAACTTGACCCTTTTGTGACTTGTGGACTTCAACTCCCAGAATTCCTCAGCCAGGCACACGTGCCTGGCTGAGGAATTCTGGGAGTTGAAGTCCACAAGTCACAAAAGGGCCAAGTTTGAAGGCTCCTGCTGTACACTAAATCCTAGTTCAGAATAATTATTTTTCTTAATTATGTAATGTTTCTTAGCCTTTGTAGCTTTTAGGGATGCGGACTTCAACTCCCAGAATTCCCTAGGCAGCCCTGCTGCCTGGAGAATTCTGGGAGTTGGAGTCCACACGCCCCCAAAAGCATCCAAATTTGCAAAACATTGCTGTAGTTAAAT
>NW_015394221.1:28505-30321 GCF_001527695.2 Protobothrops mucrosquamatus
AGAGAAAAGGAAGAAAGGAGGGAAGGAAGGAGGGAGGGGAGAGGGAGGGAGAGAGGAAGGAAGGAAGGAGAAGGAAGGAAAAGGGGGAGGAAGAGAGAAAAGGAAAGGAGGGAAGGAAGGAAGGAGAGGGGAGGGAGGGAAAGAGGAAGGAAGGAAGGAGGAGGAAGGAAAAGGGGAGGGAAGAGAGAAAAGGAAGGAAGGAGGGAGGGAGAGGGAGGGAGGAAGGAAGGAGAAGGAAGGAAAAGGGGAGGGAAGAGAGAAAAGGAAGGAAGGAGGGAGGGAGAGGGAGGGAGGAAGGAAGGAGAAGGAAGGAAAAGGGGGAGGAAGGGAGAAAAGGAAAGGAGGGAAGGATAGAGGGAGGGAGAGAGGGAGAGAGGAAGGAAGGAGGAAGGAAAAAGGAGGAAGAGAGAAAACGAAGGAGGGAAGGAAGGAAGGAAGGAATGAGAAAGGGGCAGAAAGAACAACATACATTTTTGGACTCAACTGTGGTCCTAACTCAAGGACTGTCTGTACTCATCACCCCCATTAGCAGCAAGAGGACCAGAAGTGGCTGTTCTCCCCCCTTCCCCCAGCCACCACACCCAGACCCATCCTCCACAGCCTCGAGGGGGCCCTGGCAGCCACGCTGGGCTGCAAAGCCATTAGCAAATGGGTTTGGCCTGGCCAGGATGGCGACGTGCCCAATTTTATGTCCAGAGGGGGCCAAACGGGAGGGGCTGTTTGGCTAATGGTTTTGCTCCCTGGCCAGCCACGGGGGGGGGGGTGTAAAGAGAGATAACCCTGGCCAAGGCCTGGTGGGAAGGCTCACGAGCCCGGGTTCAAGCGCACACGCGTGTGCACACGCTTTGCCTCTGCTAGCTGGGACTCTCTCCCAAAGCAGAGCGGAATTTGTGGGTTTCTTTGGAGAAGAGTACCTCTGAGCATGTTGGGCAGCCTCCATCAGAGGTTCAGGCTCGAAAGCACTCTGCATATGCTCGGAGCTCCTAGGATCCGGGGCCTGGCTTTTCAAATTTGGCCCCTTGAAGGTGGGTGGACTTCAACTCCCAGAATCCCCCAGCCAGCAAAGCTTAAAAAAGTGGCCCAGGCTGAGAGACACTGAACTAGGTAGCCCTTCTGGCCCTTTCCAACTCTATCATTCATAGCTGGCTGGGGAACTCTGGGAGTTGAAGTCCAAACATCTTGAAGATCTAGTTTAAAAACCCCACCAGCCTCATTGTGCCACGGAAGAAATTGCCCCGTGCTGCACCGGGAAGTGTGCCAGCCACGTGCCCTGTTGCACACAAGCATGCCCACCTCCTTAACCACACACACACACACACACACACACACACACACACACACACACACACGCACCCTGCTGCAGGGCATCCAGGGCTCCTTCTGAAGCCGCCCAGGGGCCCCCCAGGAGCCCAAGGCAGTTTAGACTGGAGCATTGTTGGTTTCTGGTGCTCACAAGCGATGCGCAGGCAGACACGGGTCAGCAGCATGTGAGAATGGGGAAAGGCTGTGCGATGGGGGTCAGGGCACCTGGAAGGTGTCTGGTGGGGGGGCAAGACTGGGTGGTGGAGGCAGGCAAGCAAGCAGTTGCCCTCCCCTTCTGTGGGTTTGGGGAGGGGACAAATCCATGTACAAGTTTGTCACACTACTACTTCCTTCCTCCCTCCCTTCTTTCTTCCTTCCTTTCTTCCTCCTTCCTTTCTTCCTTCCTCCTTCCTTCCTCCATTCTTCCTTCCTCCCTCCCTCCCTTCTTTCCTTCCTTCCTTCCCTCCCTTCCCTTCCTTCTTCCTCCTTCCTTCCTTCCTCCCTCCTTCCTTTC
>NW_015394221.1:31381-34262 GCF_001527695.2 Protobothrops mucrosquamatus
AGTGGGTTTGATGGATTCACCAGGGTAGTGGAGTTGGCGCTGCCAGGGCACAGGGGTGGGCCGGCAGGGGATGGTTGTGTGGAGGCTGCGTACCTACGAAGCCGGGGTACAGTTGTGGGTTGTGGTGGGCAAGGGCCGTATCCGTATCTTTAAGGACGCCCCGCTAGGCAACGGGGGGCCAGTACGTCCCGAACTGGGTGCCGAAACTGGGGGCAGTAAAAAGTTTTCTTAGGGAGGTGTGTGTGTGTGTATGTCCGTTTGCGGTGCCCCCTGTTAGCCAACAGTCTTTTTGCAAGGGAGGTGGTTGTATGGAAACACACCCCAAATTTTGGGGGGGGGGGTTGATCCAAGAATTGATTCTTGTCAAACGGTATAGGTTCTCCTGCTTGGGCAGGGTGGGGTTGGACTAGAAGACCTCCAAGGTCCCTTCCAGCTCCTATTCTATTCTATTCTATTCTATTCTATTCTATTCCATTCTATATTCTATTATTATTCTATTCTATTCTATTCTATTATTCTATTATTATTCTACTATTATTCCATTATTCTATTCTATTCTATTCTATTCTATTCTATTCTATTCTATTCTATTCTACATTCTATTCTATTTTATTCCATTCTATATTCTATTATTATTCCATTCTATTATATTATTATTCTATTCTATTATTCTATTATTATTCCATTATTATTCTATTCTATTCTATTCTTATTTATTTCTTATTCCTTATTCCTTATTCCTTATTTTATTCTATTCTATTCTATATTCTATTATTCTATTATTCCATTCTATTATTCCATTCTATTCTATTCTATTCTATTCTATTCTATTCCATTCTATTCTATTCTATTCTTATTTATTTCTTATTCCTTATTCCTTATTCCTTATTCCTTATTTTATTCTATTCTTATTCCTTATTCTATTCTATTCTGTTCTATATTCTATTATTCTATTATTCCATTCTATTATTCCATTCTGTCATTATTCTACTATTATTCTATTCTATTCTATTCTATTCTATTCTATTCTATTCTATTCTATTCTATTCCATTCCATTCCATTCCATTCTATTCTACATTCTATTCTATTTTATTCCATTCTATTATTATTCCATTCTATTCTATTATTCTATTATTATTCCATTATTATTCTATTCTATTCTATTCTATTCCATTCTATATTCTATATTCTATATTCTATATTCTATATTCTATATTCTATATTCTATATTCTATTTCATTCTATTCTATATTCTTATTCTATTATTCCATTCTATTATTCCATTCTATTATTCCATTCATTATTCTACTATTATTCTATTCTATTCTATTCTATTCTATTCTACATTCTGTTCTATTCTATTCTATTCTATTCTACATTCTATTCTATTTTATTCCATTCTATATTCTATTATTATTCTATTCTATTATTCTATTATTATTCCATTATTATTCTATTATATCTGTTCTATTTCCTATCTATTCTATTCTATTCTATTCTATTCTAAACTCAGCAGCAATTCAGAAGCCCCTTCCTGTGAACGTGGGGAGCCTTGTTATCTGCAAAACTGCCAGGGAAAAATGTGGATTTGGATACAGCTAGTCCTTGACTCACAATCAGTTCATTTAGTGACCGTTTCAAGTTACGACTGTCCTGAAAAAAGGGACTTGGGACCCTTTTTCACACTTAATGACCATTGCAGCCATCCCCACGGTCATCCCGCGATCCAGATTCAGACGCTCGGCCACTGACTCGTATTTGTGACGGTTGCAACGTCCCAGGGGGGTGTGTGTCACGCGATCCCCTTTTTGCGACCTTCTGACGAGCGAAGTCCATGGGGGGGCAGCCGGATTCGCTTAACGACCGTGTGACTGACTTAAGCCCCGCGGCGATTCGCGCTTAACGACTACGGCATGAAAGGTCTTTAAAAGGGAGCAAACTTCGCTTAGGAAATGTTTCCCTTCGCAACAAAATTTGGGGGGGGTCCTGTGTTTTGGGGGGGCATCGTCCGGCGGGCCTCGATTTTGCCATCGGGGAGACACAAGTTGTGTGTATTTGCAAACCGGTTTGAACTTTCTTGAGTGTTGCTGGGCCGGTGGAGCCCTCCCCATCCCGCCAGGAGAGGAGAGAGGAGTGGGTGGGTGGGTGTGCAATCACAGCCGTTGTGGGACTTCACACTCGCACGGAGAGTGGCAAATGGCAACACCCCCCCCCAGGATAGCAGCAGCAGGAAAGGCCCCGTTTGGAGGAAAGACTGGGGCGGCCCCCAGCCCCCACCTTTAGGGAAAGGGGGCAGTTCACGTGGGGGGGGGGCTTTTACTCGTTTCCCCTTGGGGGGGAAGGGAAGAGGTCTGGATGGTCTCTAGGTGGCCTGGCCAGTCGGGGTTCGGTCTTTTCTCGGAATTCCTTCCTAACTTCCTAACTTCCTTCCCTCCTATTCTTCCTCCCTTCCTTCTTTCCTATTTCCTCCCCCTCTCTTCTATCTCTCCTTCCTTTTCTCTCTCTCCTTCCTTCCTTCTTTCCTTCCTTCCTGCTTCCTTCTTTTTCTCTCCTTCCTTTTCTCTATCTCCTTCCTTCTTCCTTTTCTTCCTTCCTCCCTCCCTTCCTATTTCCTTCCTTCCTGCTTCCTTCTTTTTCTCTCCTTCCTTTTCTCTATCTCCTTCCTTCTTCCTTCCTTACGCCCTCCCTTTCTATTTCCTTCCTTCCTGTTTCCTTTTTTCCTGCTTCCTTCTTTCTCTACCTGTCTCTTTCTTATTTCCTCCCTCCCTCCCTGTCCCTTCCTCCCTTCTTCCTTCCCTCCCTTTTTCCCTTTCATCCTTCTTTCTTCCCTCCCTCCCTCCCTCTGTCCCTTCCTTCCTTCCTTCCTTCCTTCCTTCCTTC
>NW_015394221.1:34477-40198 GCF_001527695.2 Protobothrops mucrosquamatus
CCTCCTCCTCCTCCTCCTCCTCCTCCTCCTCCATCTCCAGGCCCAGGGCCTCTTGGAGGGTCTACTACCCAGATGGCTCAGCAGAAAAAGGCCAAATAAATAAGAAGCCTCAAAGGATATGGCGGGGGGGGGGGGGGAAGCAGCCGGAGCCCTTTCAAGCAGGTGTGGGAAGAGACGGAGCAAGATGGATCGGCTATTAATTTTAAAGGTCTGTAAACTGAAAGCTGCTGCCGCTGGGGGGAAGGGGGGGGTGTTAGAGGCAGTGTGATGACCCCACATCTCCTCCACAGGAGGCTTCAGCGGAGGGGGGGCAGGAACCCCCCACCCAGGCTGATGGGCTGAGAGGGGGCAGCCCTCTCCTCTGGGCCCCCCTTGGCCTGTTGGGCAATGGGTCCAGCGTGGGGGAGAAGGGTCAAGGACCCCAGTAGTCCCTCTTGTCGCCCGGTGCAATCAGGGATGGACCAGGAAGAGCCCAGGGTCCCTGGGGGGGGCGGCCATGGGTGACCGCCCTTGGCCCCTTGCTCCTGTCCCCACTGGGGATTCGGATGGGAACCAGGCGTTGGGGAGAGTCTCTTGGACCTCTGGATGGCCCCTCGGTTCCAGCCGGGGTGGAGAATATTTCTAGGTCAGAATTGAAAAGGGGGGTCCTTGCAGACGTTTCATGACCCAACTAGGGAACATCACCGGTGCTAGAAGGGAGGGGGGTTGTAGAGAGGAGGAGGAAGAGGAGGAGGAGGAGGAGGAGGAGGAGAAGAAGAAGAAGAAGAAGAAGAAGAAGAAGAAGAAGAAGAAGAAGAAGAAGAAGAAGAAGAAGAAGAAGAAGAAGAAGAAGAAGAAGAGGAGAAGAAGAAGAAGAAGAAGAAGAAGAAGAAGAAGAAGAAGAAGAAGAAGAAGAAGAAGAAGAAGAAGAAGAAGAAGAAGAAGAAGAAGAAGAAGAAGAAGAAGAAGAAGAAGAAGAAGAAGAAGAAGAAGAAGAAGAAGAAGAAGAAGAAGAAGAAGAAGAAGAAGAAGAAGAAGAAATGGGATCCTTGGTGCTCTCTGAGCTTAGTGGTTTTCTTGCAGACGTTTCATGACCCAACTAGGGAACATCATCAGTGCTAGAAGGGAGGAGGAGGAGGAGGAGGAGGAAGAGGAGGAAGAGGAGGAGGAGGAGGAGGAGAAGAAGAAGAAGAAGAAGGAAGGAGGAGGAGACCTTGGTGCTGTCTCAGCTTGATGGTTTCCTTGCAGACGTCTCATGACCCAACTAGGGAACATCGTCAGTGCTAGAAGGGAGGAGGAGGAGGAGGAGGAGAAGGAGGAGGAGGAGGAGGAGGAACTGTGGGGTCCTTGGTGGTCTTTGAGCTTGGTAGTTTCCTTGCAGACGTTTCGTGACCCAACAGAGTAACATCACCAGGGCTAGTCTGGAAAGGGTGGGAAGATCCAGCCGCCATCCGGATCCAACTGGACTCTTAAGACCAATCAGGACCAGGAAACCCCTCCCCCTCAATTTTAGAATCCAGGCACTTGGCTTTTAATCCCACGTCCGAAAGGGGGATGGGGCACGGTGTCACAGGCCTGTCACTGAGTTGGGGGCACACAGCCCCCGCCCACAGGACACAACCCTGAAGGGTCTGCTGGGGAGACCCCCTTGCTGAGGGGCGGGGGTCAACCCTCCTTCCGTCAATCACCATCCCAGGCAAGATTTCCCCCGGAGGTGGATCTCTGCGTGGTCCCCTTTCCCTCAACGCCTCGGCTGCTTTTCCACTCCACGGTAGAGTCCGAAGACCCCAACCCAATCAGCCAAGCCAAGGAGATGGGGAGGGTCTCGTTCTTTGCACAGGCCACGCCAGTCAAAACCAACCGGGCCTCGGATTTGTGCCACGCCGGGCACCGGAGGGGCAGAAGCGGGGTCTCCCTTCCCCAGGGAAAAACCTGCAGAGGGGACCCCCCAAAAGATCCTCTGGACGGGGGAGTGGGGGTTAAAAGGGCACGCGATGACATCACCGCCGGCGCCGAGTTCCGGGTCACGTGACCTCGGTGGGAAGGGAGGGGGGCCAGAGGCTTAGAAAGAAGCAGCCGGCAACATTTTGAGCCCTTGCCCGACCCCGTTTTTTTTCCTTTTTTAAACTTCTTTTCCATTATTTCCTTTTCTCCCAAATTTATTTCTGCTGGCAGGAAACCAGAGAAAAAATTTGGGGGGGGGATGCAGCCTTTGCCGCTGATCTACACCCCCTCCCCAATCTACGGCAGCCAAAAAAAAACCCCTCTTTTCTCCAGGGAGATAAAAGGGGGGGAGAGAGACTTGGTGTCAAAGGAAAACTTTGGGGGGGGCTTTACATTCCCCGTTTCCGGGTCAAAGTAAGGAAGCAGCTGGGTTTTCCCTGCTGGGGAGATCTCCAGCGATTTGGGGTGTGTGTGTGTGTGTGTAAAGACCGAGACCCCAGGAGCGCCGATGCTTCTAATTATTTCCCAATTCCAGCCGAGTATCCGAAAGGAATTACGTAAAGGCGCTCCGGATTTAGCCGGCCTGTCAGCAGATAATCCTCCGGTGCCGAACGGAACGGGATCAAACTGGGGGCTGTGCGGAGGGAAGGCAGCGAAAATCAAGGGTGGATTCAAATCTGGGCCACATCTGGCCAGCGGTGGCAGGCCCAAATCCAAGCGAAGAGGAACGGAGGGGCTGCGGCTTGAAAAACGGCTGCTTGCTCCGGGCCCGGCGCCCAAACGGAGGGGAGGCAGCCCCCCCCGGTGTGCCCACGCCGGCCCCCCTCGGGTCAACGCCTTCCTTCGTGGCACAGAGAGGGTCCACGTGGCAGGGAGAATTTTCGCGGTCCTGTCTTGCTCGGCCAGATGTGCGAAGGGGGCACGTCCAGCGGTGCGCGGCTGCTGCATGAGAGGGCAAGGCCGGCGAGGAAAGCCTTGGGACGAAGGGGTGCCAAGCGCTCTGTGCCAGCCCCCCCGCCCCCGTGGCAACCCTGGCTGTGCATTTTGGCGCGTGGAACAAGCGAGGGGGGGGACTTCGGCCTCCCCTCGCCTTTGTCGCCAAGGACACATGGAGGGGAGCTTGGGGGGGGCAGGCAGAGACCGCTTGGCACTCCGCGGCACAGCCAGTGAACCGTGCGGTTCCAGGCGACTACGCGCCGGCCCGGGATACCACCGGCCCCCCACAGCCTGCCCAAGGTGGGGCTGGCAGGATCTGATTGATCACCAGCAGCAAAACCTTTGAGGAACAGAGGGCAGCACGTCAGATGTTTAAAGAGAGCCAGTTTGATCTAGCGATGAAGGAACCAGGAGACGGTGAATTCTAGTCCCGCCTTAGGCGCGAAAGCCGGCTGGCTGACTTTGGGCCAATCACCAGGAGACGGAGAGTTCTAGTCCCGCCTTAGGCGCGAAAGCCGGCTGGCTGACTTTGGGCCAATCACCAGGAGATGGTGAGTTCTAGTCCCGCCTTAGGGGTGAAAGCAGGCTGGGTGACTTTGGGCCAATCACCAGGAGACGGTGAGTTCTAGTCTCACGTTAGGCGCGAAAGCTGGCTGGCTGACTTTAACCCAATCACCAGGAGACGGTGAGTTCTAGTTTCGCCTTAGGCGCGAAAGCTGGCTGGCTGACTTTGGGCCAGTCACCAGGAGACGGTGAGTTCTAGTCTCACCTTAGGCGTGAAAGCCGGTTGGCTGACTTTGGGCCGATCACCAGGAGACGGTGAGTTCTAGTCCCGCCTTAGCCAGGAAAGCTGGCTGGCTGACTTTGGGCCAGTCACCAGGAGACGGTGAGTTCTAGTCCCGCTTTAGGCACAAAAGCCGGCTGGGAGACTTTGGGTCAGTCACCAGGAGACGGTGAGTTCTAGTCTCACCTTAGGCACAAAAGCAGGCTGGGTGACTTTGGGCCAGTCACCAGGAGACTGGGAATTCTAGTCTCTCCTTAGGCGCGAAAGCCGGCTGGCTGATTTTGGCCCAGTCACCAGGAGACAGTGAGTTCTAGTTCTGCCTTATGCAGAAAACATCCAGGAACCCCTGGCTTTCCAACCGTCCATTTGAAGTTCAAAGTTACAAAAAAAAGAGACTTGGGACCGGTCCTCGCACTTACGACCGTCGCAGTGTCCCTGGGGTCCTGTGCTTGCGATTTGGGGTGCTTGGCGACCCAGCATGTTGCAGCATCCTGGGGTTACATGGGATCCCCATCCACAAGCAAACTCAGTGGCGGAAGCCAGATCTGACGAAGGGTGACCGTGTGGCTGGTTTCGTGACCACCGGGGCGGTAAAATTTGGGGCACGTTTCGCTTAACGACCGCACCACTGAGTGTTTGATGTTTTGGTCGTAACTCGAGGACGGCCGGGAAAAAGAGCCCATGCTGGATTCAGCCCAGGACTATCCGGTTCCAGCGTCTCTCCTTCCCGGCAGCCAGCCAGGTTCCTCCACGGAGGTGACCCTCAGGAAGTGGAGATGCCAGCCTAGGTGGCATCTGCTCCAGCCGTGGAGACTTCAAGGCTGATAGAGTTGCTCCAACCCTTCTGAAGGTCATTCCAGATCAGTGGTGGTCCACCTGGGGAACCGGAAGACGGGTGGACTTCAATTCCCAGAGTTCCCCAGCCAGCTGCGAATGATAGAGTTGGAAGGGGCCAGAAGGGTTACCTACTTCATTGTCCCTCATCAACTGGCAGATGGGTGGACTTCAACTCCCAGAGTTCCCCAGCCAGCTGTGAATGATAGAGTTGGAAGGGGCCAGAAGGGTTACCTAGTTCAGTGTCTCTCAGCCTAGGTAATTTGAAGATGGGTGGACTTCAACTCCCAGAGTTCCCCAGTTGGCTACGGATGATAGAGTTGGGAGGGGCCAGAAGGGCTACCTAGTTCGGTGTCTCTCAGCCTGGGGAACCGGAAGATGGGTGGACTTCAACTCCCAGAGTTCCCCAACCAGCTGCGAATGATAGAGTTGGGAGGGGCCAGAAGGGTTACCTACTTCGGTGTCTCTCATCAACTGAGTCCGCAAGGAGAAGGGCGGGATATAAATTCAATAAATAAAATAAAAATAATAATAAAAAAAAAAACTGCCAGATGGGTGGACTTCAACTCCCAGAGTTCCCCAGCTGGCTACGGATGATAGAGTTGGGAGGGGCCAGAAGGGCTACCTAGTTCGGTGTCTCTCAGCCTGGGTAATTTGAAGATGGGTGAATTTCAACTCCCAGCCAGCTGTGAATGATAGAGTTGGGAGGGGCCAGAAGGGTTACCTAGTTCAGTGTCTCTCATCAACTGGCAGATCGGTGGACTTCAACTCCCAGAGTTCCCCAGCCAGCTACGAATGATAGAGTTGGGAGGGGCCAGAAGGTCTACCTAGTTCAGTGTTTCTCAATCTGCCCAGGCTGAGAGACACCGAACTAGGTAACCCTTCTGGTCCCTTCCAACTCTATCATTCATAGCTGGCTGGGGAACTCTGGGAGTTGAAGTCCACCCATCTTCCAGTTGTCCCAGTCGACAAATAGTGACCCCACCCACCCATAACTTGTGGGCAGTGAATTAGGGAAAACTTAAATCTGCTGGAAAACAGGTAGTCCTCTCCCGACGACAAAACGGAGCCCAAGATTTCTGCGGCTCAGCCAAGACCGTCATTAAATGAGTTTTGTCGCACGTTACGACTTTCTCGCCCTCGTTGTTAAGTGAATCACTGCAGTTGTTAAGTTGTGAAGGGAAGCAGGCTTCACCACGGACTTTGCTTGTCAGAAAGTCGCAAAAGGGAATTATGTGAGCCCC
>NW_015394222.1:0-10442 GCF_001527695.2 Protobothrops mucrosquamatus
ACTAATCTTCTTTCAAAGTAACTTGCTAATGGCCAAAAGCCAGCTGGATGGGCCTGGATGGGGCCACCTGTTTCACATCTAATATCCTATCATTCACTTTGTTCTACTTCTCCCTACCTCTTTTTATTTTGAATAACCTTTCATCTGCCCTCTTCTCGTCTTTATTCCCCCTCTTGTAGGATGATAAGGAAAGGCCATTCATTGCTATGAGAAGGCAGAACTGATGATTTTCAGAAAAATTCTGAAATTACACAGGACTCCACAAAATTAAGCTGTGAGACACATTTCCTATCCCCGAATGAAGGGACCAAATCAATGTCATCATCAAACTTCACCGGGCACTGTACAGCTAGTCACTTTATTTCAGGACACTTGCACTGTACAACCTAAAGCAGTGCCATACCATTTTGCCAGGCTCTGCTGCTGAACAATGCCTCATTTTCAAGAATTGTTCCAGAATTTTGCGGTGCCAGCTGAGAACTTTGGGAAGTTCTTGTCCTGAGCAAGCAACTTAGAGGATGAGAGGGCTTCTATGGGAATAGACTCAAAGGCAGCCTACCCCTACACAGAAGGCTGCCTGGACCATGGGGAGCCACCGCAAAAACCCTCACAAGTAGATGGGGACTAAATGAAAGATCTGCCTTTTGTTACCTGGCTAAACTATCACCCCGACTTTCACTTGCAAACTGAAGGAAGACTTGGCACTAGTCCACCAAATTCTCAGTTTTCCCAATCTTAACCTTCCACCCATAGGAATAGTCTCTAGGCTGAAGTCCTGCAGGGCATTTTTATGCTTTCTGAGCTGGAAGAACACATCCCAGTCATACGTGCATCCCTGATGAACCCAAAGACACTTTCCTATATTTTGTACTCAGAAACCCCAAGTTGTTTGCTGTGGATGTGCAATCAACTCCACTGCAGGCTTGCTGTCCTACAGCCTATACTGCTAGAAGTTAATGGTGGAAAGGAAGCAAGACAGGCTGTTGGGCAGCAAGCAGGCAGTGGGAGACACCAGAACCAAGCTAGATGTCTCCTCCGATCATGAAGAATCATAATCTCAATCAGTTGCCCTCTGATTTTGATAACAATCCTGTTGCCTCCTTGGGTTTCAATTGCTACTTTTTGCTGCAAAAATATAGTTTCCCAACACACACATTATCTCATTACGTTCACGCTCTTATTGTTTCTTAAGAGCCATATACAGCTTCTATTTCCACCTTTAATAACCAAAGCTATTTCTTTCAGGTGGTCTGCTGACACTCTGAAGTCATAGGTTATGATGTTATCACCAAGGTTTTTATTTGCTTAGAGCTCTACTTCCTGAAGAAACAGGATTTTCTCTTAAATGAAATGATCCTTAGCTTAATCACATTTCATACTAAGACCAATCCTATTGCCAAAACCGGGCAAGTCACACTAAAAGCAAAATGGGATTTAATCCATAAAGCTAATTTAAGGCAAAATAAGATGAAAGTTCATCCTCAATCATCTACCTCTGAGATCTTAGAACAAGGCAAACTAGACAGAAAAAATATCTGAAAGTCTTGATATGTTCTTTGCCTTGCTCTCTCAACCCATATATAATAGTGAAACTTTAGAAATAAAATGAGCATGAAAAATGAGCATGCCTCCATCCTTTCCTTTACTGAACATCCCCTTTCATTTAGTGCTGCCTTGCTGATTTTTGTATCAGAAACCAGAGTATTTTATTTATTTAAGTATTCACTATCAACTTATTTCTGAAATACCCCAAATAAGAAAAGCCCATCCATGCTTTTTAGATTGTACATTTGTATTTGAAATTATATTTACTGTTGTTATTTTCAACTGTATGTATAATATACACACACAGTATATTAGTATACGTATACCATATGCATATATGTATAATGTATAATACTGTTATGCATAATATGATTACAGAAATTCACCATCAACAAGAGGGGGCCAAGGGATGAAAGATGATTTCCAGCAAGCGGGCCTGACCTAGGGAGGATTTTACTTAGGGATGATTTTAAGAATAATTTTAATAGGAAATACAGCTTCTAATATTTGGTTTTAATTTGGTTTTATAGGGGTTTATATTTTTTGTATTTGTATTTGTACTTGTTTTAATATGCTGTACACCGCCCTGAGTCCTGCGGGAGAAGGGCGGTATATAAATTAAATTATTATTATTATTATGATCATGATAGAAGTCTGTGTAAATACCAAACAGCAGTACTTGGGTTACAATAGGTTCGTCACTTTGGTATCATCATCGTTAGGAATGAAGGGCCATATTTAAAATAAGTCGAAGGGTGAAGGAATTAGAGTTACTATTGTTCTCCTTTAAGTAAATAAGTAAGTCATCCATCAGGGAAGCAGAGAAATCAGCTCTTTTAAAAGTGCTCTGCTGTTGTCCTGCCCATTTTCTGCACACATACAACCTTTGGGATAGAAAAGCTGTGAGCATGATTTCAGCATCCACGTCTCCCTTTCAATACAGGTAGTCCTTGCATACCACTGTCTAATTTAGTGACTGCTTAACATAAAAACACCCAGATTTGCCTGCTTTTGTATTTACGACTGTTGCAGCATTCCCAGTCACATGATCACAATTCAGGTACTGCACAACTGGCATGCATTTACAACTATTGCAGAGTCCCACAGTCTTGGATCATCACTTCTGTGCTTCCCAATCGGCTTTTAACAAATAGAATTAATGGATAATGCAGAGATAAAATTGTAAGTTGTGGTCATGTGATGTCTTGCTTAATAACCAAATGAAAACTGAGACCATAAGTCAATTGCCTTCACATGATTTTCCACAGTGAACACAGTGCTTTGTGACAGAGTTGCTGGTCCCAATTGTGGCTGCTAAGCAAGGAATACCTGTATGATATGTTTACATTAATCAACCTCCAGAGCCACTTGAGATATTGCTTCTTTTATTAAATAAAATACTGTTACATTCAGAAGTATGGCAGTGCCTGCACAGATTGTTACGCTATCAATATGGAGCTAGTTTGACATTGTTTGATTATTTATTTATTTATTTGCTTGTTTGTTTATTTATTTATTTATTTATAAGAAATAAATAGTGAGAGGGCTATGGATCAGAATAATGTACAGTCCTACAGAGTGATCTATTCTTGGCACAATCCCAGATAATTTGCTTGTGTTGCCTAGAGGAAGAGAAAAGGATTAGCTGCTTTTTTTAATTAGATTTGACAGGGCACATCTAATTTTCACTCTGGGAACTAATGTTTCAATACAGGATGGCTTATATGAACGATCCCAAGGAGTAAGTAATTGCTTACTACTCCGACTCTGTATACAGATCAGTAGTTTTATCATTTGTTCTCATAAAATGAAAGTACAACAAATATGCAGTTGCAAACATGGGAAATAGGTGTATTCTCAGAGGCGGGGTCATTTTTAGCTTCAAGTCCAAGCATATACTTGTTGACAATCAGAATCATTGTCAGTTGGCTATGTCAATTGCACATAGCCCAGCCATTGTCATTCAGTGGAGTTCACTGAATATACTGTACTTACGCAAAAGGATAGCATATTCCATCACTCCAACCCAACTGGAGTAGATTTGTTTGAATTCTAGTTTTTCAACCTAGTGCAGGGGTAGGCAACCTTGGCTCTTTTATGACTCGTAGACTTCAACTCCCAGAATTCCTGAGCCAGCATGGCTGGCTCAGGAATTCTGGGAGTTGAAGTCCACGAGTCATAAAAGAGCCAAGGTTGCCTACCCCTGACCTAGTGCCTCCTGCTATATTGGACTTCAGTTCTTTTAGTTCCCAATAGGGGCATCATCACATGGCAGCCAGAAACTTACCCTGAATATATTCCTGAATTTCAGTCAGCCTAGCACAGTGATGGCGAACCTTTTAGAGACCGAGTACCCAAACTGCAACCCAAAACCCAGTTATGCATCGTTGGGTGCCGGGTGGGTGTGGCCCATTGGCTGGATGTGGCCCATTGGGTGGGTGTGGCTGCGGTGGTAACGGCAGAGTGGGTGGGACTAAAAAGTTCAATCAATCAATTCCAACTTTGCAAGATCTTTTTTTTTCCCGCGAGAAGTTGAAATTGACTGATTGATTGAACTTTTTTATTTTTTGGTACACAGCGGCAGATGCCTAAAGCGAAAAGGTTTTATAAACCCAGCTGAAGGCCTAGAACTGGGGCGACGGCACGTGTGCCCACAGAGAGGGCTCCGAGTGCCGCCTCTGGCACCCGTGCCATAGGTTCGCCATCACTGGCCTAGCACAAGGCCACTGATTTGGCCACTGCATTAATTCCATGTTTTTGGGTGCCATTAGCACACAATTAAATACTTAACGAAAGAGTTTTCAATAAGGTATAAAGACTGGAAAAATAGACTATTTCCACATATTATTTCACAGTGTGCAGGAATAATTAATGTATGTATCATTCAATCAATGATATTTTACATTATGAGGTTAGGTATGTAGCAATTATTTTCCAGAAGAATCTAAAGTATGTTTTCATTGTTCAGGATAGTGCAACTTTCCCTACAGAGCAAGAGCAGGTGAGTAGTTGGTGCACAATCCCACTTTTTTTTGACTAACAGTTCCAAAGTGTTTTATTGACAGTCTTTAGGGGATCCATAATCAGTATAGCTGATGGGAACTTGGCTTCCATCAGCAAATCTTCCTATATGTTTTCATTCAAAAGATAAAATACTAATTCAATTCAGCTGGAATCTGAAACTTTTGGAATACCCTGCCCTAAACCAATATAAATACTTTAAGCTTGTTTTGTATCTGAAAATTGCATTGTTTCACTTATAGTCACAATACTTCACTGCTTTTCAAACTGCTTCCTTTATAAATTCAGGGACCCTCACTGAGCAGATTGGTGATAGACAAATTTCTTTGAGAAGCAGGATAGCCATTGCTGGCCTCTATTCAAGAACACAGAATATCATATATCTTTTACAGTCCTTTATTTAGAAACTTGGCCCATTGAATCAATGCAAAATCCAAGTATGTGTATTTTATGTCAACTTTATGCTGATTTTCGTACGGGCCAGCCACCATCGGTTAATACACTTCAGACCATACCAGATAACAATTCCTCTCATCTCCAACCACTGAAAGGAGCAAAATATAGGGAATTATTAACACAAAGGCATGACATTTGCAAACTACTCATGATTCCTGTATGATTCATGGGCAGTTGTCAGAAAATGTTTTGCCAGTATCATACCGCTTAAAAGCAAACCTCTAGCTTATCAAATAGAAGTGTCAGGAAATGGTATTTTGATGATCCACCAGTCATGTGAATGTGAATTTACCTTTAAGCATTCACATACTTTTATCGGAAAAGAAAAACCTCAAAGCAACTTAAATAAGAAGTATTGTGGTATAGTTCATATTTAAAGGATACCCAGCACTGAGCAAAGCCCATCTCTAGGAGACACAGCCTGAGGTAGCTGGATACATTCATTCCCAGCCCAGCCTCCTTCAGTGCTGATTATAAGTCTCCACTAGTGTTTGCAGGACAGATTAGTCATTCTCCTTGTATATAAGAGACACTGTTCAAAGAGGTTGGAATGCAGCTGCCTCTTTATAGACTTTACCTAGTTTTCAAAGGGACAAGGATCATGTGACTGAGGCATGTATGCCTTTGCAATGGAAAATCTAAACTAATCTTCATAGAAAATAAAGAATCTTGTTTGGATCTGGCAGAAAAGAAGAGCCACTTGTAGGTGAAATCTTCTTAAGACCAAAGTGAAACTTTCAAGGAATCCTGTGAAAATTCGGGACTGGAAGACTTCCTAAGCATGGCCAACAAAAGAAATTAGCTTTCTGAATAAAACGTTCTTGGTTTAAAATGTAAAAGTTTCTTGTCTTAAGAGCCTCTGCACTGCCAAATGCCTGAGAACGTAGCATCTAATCCTCCTGTCTATTTACTGGAATAGCTTTTGATACTGCCTCTGTTCTCCTTTGTAGCTCTCTACTGCTTTACATTCTTTTCCTTCAATCTTTTCATCATTAGAAAAAAAATCAGAGCTGTACGTGGCATTTGAGAAATGAAAAAAAATGTAGTTCCTAAGATAACACTTAAAAATAATGTACAGTAATAAGTTCTTTAACTTTTAAGAACATCATTATATCCCTCTGAAACTTTATAAGTAGACAGTTGGAATCTGAATTTAGAATAAAGGGAATACAAAATAGCACGTGTAAGCCATGCAATTATTAGGGAAGAACCCTGACTAGATCCACTGGTGTTAATACATTCAGATTTGAACATCTACTGCAGAGGCCCCCAACCTTTTGGGCACCAGGGACCAGTTCCATGAAGAGAGGTTTTCCCACAAACCGGAGGGGGTGTAGTTTCACGGGCTGCCTGCATTCTGCGAATGAAGCTTCGCTTGTTTGTGCGGCCCAGTTTCTGGCATGCTGCGGCCCAGTGCTGATCCATGGACTGGGGGTTGGGGACCCCTGATCTACTGGAAGCTATCCACCTACATAAATCTATTTATGTTTCATATACCTCAGTGCACCCAGAATCATGACTGCAATCCTTCAGAAAATAACACTTCCTTGAAAAGAATAAACCAGCACTACAGTAGATAAAGCTCTATTTTATGAAATCTCCGATGACTCTGTAAGTTACAATCTTCTCACTGTCCCCAAATATCAAATGCAGTAAACTATAAGATCAGCATCAGTAAAGTTAACATAATATCAGACGAAAGCATAAGGCAGAGAATTGTGTCATTTACACCCATCTTTTGCAGAGATGCTCATAGCAATAATCATTGGCTTCAAAATGCAGATGTGACTGGGTGATCAAAGCTTCACCCATTTTTAATGTGCAAGCACATACATTGCATGTAAAAAGAGGAAGGGTTTTTCTCACCGTCACCCTGCCATTTTGAATCTAGTGACCATTGGCCGTAGCTCTCTGTCCATAGCTGACAAGTCAGAGGCCACCAGAGACAGAGTAACCCCAAGATATTTCACTGCCTGAATGACTTAACCATAAAATCCAATGCAAGGCAAGTTAATTTGGCACCTATAGTGGCCCTCCCTCACATGCATTCTGTTCTTCCCTATCCACAATATGAGTACTATACATTAAACATAATTGCCAATAAATAAAAAATAAATAGACCAAAATTAGCGGGATGGCTTTCAAGCTCTTTTCATACTAATGGATTGAATTTTGCTGAAATTGCCATGAAAAGTGAAAAGCACTTGATGAGCTGAAGCAGTCACATGGTATTACCTAATACAAGTTAATGCTCCCCAGGTGTTCACGTAGATGTTGGGTACATGTCAGTTCAGCTGTGGATCTCCTTGAATCAGACCAACAATGATGGGGGCACTTCACAGTTACTGTGGTTAGGTTGATGGGGATTGGCAGGAGTAGTGAAACTCAAACCTCTATTTTTCTCCCCTCCTATAAACATCCCCAACCAGTAGGAAACCATCTATCAATCATTCTACTCAATATGGGATAGAAATAAGCCTTGGGAGGAGGTGAGTGTTGACTGATGGCCAAACCAACCGGTTTAGTTGTCTGTTAAAGCTTGCTCTGGTTTTTGTACAAGTGTGATGCATTCAGAGGGGGTCAATTGGTTGTTGATAGTTTAACCCTATTCCAAAATAGCACTTTAGCTATTCCAGAACAAAGCTTAATCTGTGTGCAAGAGCAACTCAATAACTGACAGGTACACCCAGAGAGTTTCTCTGTAAAGCAATAGAACTGGAGCCAGTCCTCATTCCCCCTTCCATCTGCAATGCTCTCCCTACACATAAACACACTGCCTCATCTGACCAGCTGCTGATCTAGGCCTGAACAAGGAGTGGATGCTTTCCATACAAACTTCAGGGATCATAGGGATGTGGAAATGGTTTACAGTAGTCCATACATGGAAGGCTAATCCTAGCTCTTGCAGGGTTCATTTGAGTATGATATGGACTGATCAGTAAAGTATTCAGATTGCACTCAGAGGAAAGCTTCCATGGCTTATGCCTTCCTTAAAGAGGAAAACATTATTTTTACACTAAAACATCTAAGAATAACCAAGATGCCTTGGGTAAGGGCTGAGCTAGGCTGAGTTGGGTCAGCCTGGGCTGGGGTTAGGTAGAGATGAGATGATAAAATGAGATGAGGTGATGATGAAGGACATAGCAGAACCAAGATGGCTGGGGCAGGAGTGGGAAAGCATTTCAAAGATGACAATTCAAAGTAAAGACTAGGAGGCAGCAGAGTGTATGGAAACTAATCAAGGAGCTGGAAATTAATCAAGAAGAGAAGCAGAAACGTCCTAACAGTGAGAACAATCAACCAGTGGAACCGGCTTGCCTTCAGAAGTTGTGGGCGCTCCCTCACTGGAAGTTTTTAAGAAGAGACTGGACAGCCGCTTGTCTGGAATGGTATAGGGTCTCCTGCTTGAACAGACTAGAAGACCTTCAAGGTCCCTTCGAACTCTGTTATTCTGTTATGTGTATGCACAAAGGCATCACTGTGTCCTTTACTGTTGTCAGAGCCTTGGCGAGGACCTAGCAATGCCACCCCTGGTGACCACAAGGGTTATCTAATCCAACCTTCTTGCCTATGTAGAAAACCTAGTAAACTATCCATGAGAAACAGCAGTGCAAAGTCTTAAAAACCTCCAGGTTTGGAGAACTCACAATTTACAATGACCTCTAGGGAAGAAATGGCGGACTGCATTGGCAATGATTGCAGCGAAACAATGAGCCGGTAAACAGACTGGCACCTTGAAATTCCTCTCTGGATAAAGAAGAGGCCCTTGTGACCCCCCCACACAGATGCTTCCACAAGGAGACTGTAAAACAGTGGTCTCTGGTGGGTTTAGAGTATGGGTCCTCAACCTTGGCAACTTTAAGATTTGTGGACTTCAAATCCCAGAATTCCTCAGCCAGCTTTGCTGGCTGAGGAATTCTGGGAATTGAAGTCCACAAATCTTAAAGTTGCCAAGGTTGAGGACCCCTGGTTTAGAGCTCTGGGAGACAAGAGAAAGTCGGTTTTGCCCGTGTCGAGATTTAGAGCCTTCAAACAGATGCTGGGCCTTGCCCACTTCCTTTCTTAACCACTTCTATTGGGCTATTAATGACTTTAAAGATTTGTTTATATATTGAGAATAAAGATATGGGAAGAGGAATTTTTGTTGTATTTTCAGAGAAAGTGATACACTATGTTGTAAAAAATAAAGGAACATAAAGTTGATTTATTTGATTAAAGTTAAAATATAAATGCTACTTTTGGTAACTTTTAATGCTGAATTAATTAGGACTGAATGACAAAGCTCTAAAATTTGTTTATAGGCAAGAGATATGGGAACAAGAGACCTTTTGTTAGAATATTAGAGAAGGTGATAAGTTCTGTAATTGTTTCCACTTGTCTTGATAAATGGGGAAGTCATTTCTTTAAATATAAAAGATTTTCTTTTTTGTATGTAGTTGTTTTAGTATTAGTTTTCTTTTGGGTTTCTTTTTTTTAAAAAACTCACTGCAGTTTTTTAACTTTTATATTCTTCTTAGTTTGCATTAGTTTTTTATCTTTATATCTGTAAACTTTAATAAAATTATTATAAAAAAGGCAACAACCCCACTCCTCTTTATATGTAAAGGAAATCTGGGTACCTTTACGTTATATTCATTATTTCTGGTCCTAGTTTCAATGATCATGGAAAATAGTTCTTCACTGTGTTTCCTAAAGCTTCTCTTTGTGTATTTGAATATGAATATGTCTACACATACCATACCAAGTTACTTCTTGAAGTCCTTATATTGTTATAATTGCTCTTCTTTGCACTCACTTTAGCCTGTCAACATCCTCCTAGAAATATAGAAATACATCAGGTGTGGTCTCACCTTTGTAGAATAAGAGGAATAACGACATCAGATATCTTTGATACAATTCTTCCTCTAATACTTTAGAACTGCATTAGACCTTCCAGCACGAGGTTTCCCAACTCTGAAGTGTAGCTACATCAAACTTTGAGGTGTAGCTCCCTTGGGGAGATGCAGACTGGATCCAAAGGAAGTGTGAATAACACTTTGGTTATATTGTTACAATAAATCCATCATTTCCCAAAGATGACACTGAGGGAAGGTGTGATGGCAAACAATTTAGGAAGCCTGTGCTAGCAGCATTCTCACGCTGCTGATTAAGGTTCAATTTGTTGTGTCAAGTCCTTCTCAGATATAGTATTTCCAAGCCATGAATCAGAATAACTTGTATTGTTCCTATATTTCCCCTAAATGCAATAGCCTGCATTTTTCTTTATTAAAACAGATCTTGTTCCAGCCTATCTATATTAGTGCTAGAAGTGTGCTGCACAAAAAAGTAATTTAAACCAGGAAAGAGCTAATGTCTACCAGCTACCAAACGATTGTTGGTTTTGACACCATTGAATGTATTGCAGGCTTTTTGCTACTTTG
>NW_015394222.1:11443-12448 GCF_001527695.2 Protobothrops mucrosquamatus
AAAATAAAATAAAAAAATAAAATAAAATAAAATAAAATAAAATAAAATAATAAAATAATAAAATAATAAAATAAATAAAATAAAATAAAATAAAATAAAATAATAAAATAAAATAATAAAATAATAAAATAAAATAATAAAATAAAATAATAAATAAAATAAAATAATAAAATAAAATATTCCTTTAAACGGTATTATGAATTTTAAGGTAGAGAGAGAGTAGTATCATATTTTTTTTTGCTCAAGTTCAGGCAAAATATCTATTTGCAAGTCAAGGTTTGCCAAAGTCAATTCCCCAATAAATTCCAATTCCTTAAATAATTTAGGAAATATAAGTTCTGATGTGCTGTTTAATTTCAAAACTGGGAAAATGATGTGCTGTTCAGTTCTTCTGATAGATCTGGTGAGATGCAATGGTTAAAGTGCTGAATTACAACCAAAGGGTCCTAGGATCAGGTCCACATTCAGTTTACAAAGTTCTGGGTTGGTGAGAAGCCAACTCTTCTCACAGATTTATTAATGTGGAAAAATATTGGAAGAATGAGTGTGATGCATACCACCCCAAGAGCACAAGAAGGAAAGGTGGGACCTAAATCCAGTGAGTGAATGAAACATCAATCAATCAATCAATCATCCAGCAAAAATTGTATCCCAACTACTAAAAAGAGCATCTGAAACACAGGTATGTAAAGCAGAAAACCTGTTTAAAAGAAGTGAATTGAATTGTGGGGCTTCTCTTTTTACCTCAGCAGCCATGTCTTTGAAATTCAGAACATTCCTCCATCCAAAGATTACAACTAATATACAATAGAAGTTTGATGAGAGATAAATGATGATAGCAGTTTAAAATGTCAAAGTTAACTGAGAAGGGTGGAGAATTGTTTTTTTAAGACAAAGTCATAAAAAGTAAGATGACTAAATTCACTGCTGATCTGGCCAATATAAAAGTATTTCAAAAACAGGTACATTAGCAGCGTAACAAAATCCATGCGAATCAAGCTGTTC
>NW_015394223.1:0-1948 GCF_001527695.2 Protobothrops mucrosquamatus
CACTCTCTTATCTTTTTTTTTTTTTTAAAGCAAAATGTTTGTGTCGGTGGGGTGGGGTAGGGGAAAGTTTCCTGTCTTTTCTGCCCCCCCCCCTTTAAATATTGTTTTGTTTTGTTTTTAAAGAAAGCTTTGCTCTGAGCCACGGGGAGCACCTGGCATGATGTTCAGCAAAATGCTTTTCGTCCTTCTCCCTGCTTTTTTTCTACCCCCACCACACACACACATACACACACACACTTTTTTTTTTTTTTTTTAAGTTTGGTTCTATTCTTGGTTTCGGTTTCTTTGGCTTTTTGTATAGTAACTGGAAAGTTGGGTTTTTGTTTTTTGTTTTTTGTCTTGTGAAAGAGAGGAAGGAAGGAAGGAAGGAAAGGAAGAAAGAAAGAAAGAAAGAAAGAAAGAAAGAAAGAAAGAAAGGTCAGGTTGGCTGGGAAATTAATGGCAGGCTTTGTTGCAACTGCGGAAGCGGAAGGAGGGGTGGTGACTGGACTCACCCTGTGACTGGGATGCTGCTGGCATTGGGCTGGCGGTGCTGAGAGCTTGGTTGGGGTACCGCATAGAACCCATCTCTCCTGCCTCCTCTGCGGAAACCAAATCTCCTGGGCTCTCAAGAGTGAGCAGAGGCCCTAAACAAAAAGGAGAGCATTCAAGCACTGGAATTTTCGGGGTGAAACCGAAGCTCCTTCCCATAAAAGAAGGGGCGTGCAAGTTTTCCACCAGTGGGGTATCTTTCACACTTATTTTATTTTTGCTTTGGCTTTCTCTTTCTTTTTCTTTCTTTTTTTTTTTTGTTCTCTCCCCTCCTTCCACTCCACCCACCCACCCACCCTGCTTTCTCTCTCTTCACAAGACCCGAATTTTAAGGAAATTAGCAAGCATCCTTGAGGGACTGGAAGAGAACGAGATTCTTTCTTTTATACGCCAAATGAGGAACTTGGAGAACCTTTTGCTCAGCCTGGTTTCAAGCTGGATCGTCAAGTCTAGCTAGTGGCCCTTGGGGGCCTCTCTATCTTTGTCTGTAGGCTCAAATCTACATACCAAAAAAAAAACCCCAACCATCAACCAACGGGAAAAAAAAATCACTTGCCCTTATTTCCTAACGACCCTATCGCCCACTTTTCTCTTGACCTGTGGGAATGGAACAGCTGTTAAGGTGCGGCGACCCCCCTCCCCAAATTCCAGAACTAACTGCAGCACGGAAGGCTGCAGATCTTTTGGGGTGAATAGAACTCTTCCCTCCTGGTAAGTCTTATTTTGTTAATAAATGAATACTTGCTATATCTACCCCATCGCGTCTGCTCTTTTGCATTCTCCCTTCGCCTTCCTGCGTTTACACCTTCCCCTTGGCTGGCTGGCTGGCTGGCTGGGCCTTGGAAATTCAAAGACGACAGTCCGAAGGATGGCCCAAAACCACGAAACCAAGTCCTTTGTTTTTAAACGAGAGGACTGAACCGGTGGAAGTGGAGAGATCCCAGTCATCAAGCCAGCCTATTGTTCATCCGCTTGTGATTTCTGGTTTAGTGCATTGGGCAAGCACAGCTGATTCGGCCTGCCATTCTGAGAAGGGAAGGCCGCTTGTGAGTCTGGCCTGTTCCGTGGGGGAAACCGAGGCAAGATTGTTCCGATCGGGAATTGCAGGGGAAGGAGAAGCATTTGGGCCCCTGGCCCAGCAGGACAGATCCACATAATACCTTTGTCTCTGGTGTGCTACCTTTCTTTCTGCAAAGATCAGAAGGGACAGGGGGGGGGGTGTTCCAAAGCAATGTGCCTGCACCACTTTGTGTTCCTTATAGCCCGCAACTGCCACCTCAGCAATCTGAAATGCTTCATTCTGCTGAATGGGTAAAGTCTGCCTGCAGCTGCTCTCTCTCCGCTAAGTGTTTCTCTTGAGCTAACTCTATTCGGTGGAGTGGCGAGTTCTCGTTATAGGAAATATATACCAATTGAA
>NW_015394223.1:2092-14540 GCF_001527695.2 Protobothrops mucrosquamatus
AAGACTTTTTAAAAGGGGGGGGGGAGAGAAACAGAGTTTGAAAAAAACCTTCCCTGGGAAATGGAGCGCGGAAAGGCTGCAGCACCACCTCGTGGCGGAGAAAAGTAAACGCTTTTGCATCCTCTGAGAATGCTGTTCTGGTTATTTATGGATAAAGACACCGTGCTAAGAACAATATGTTTTATTATCAGGACTTTGGGCACATTTTTCCCAAAGGCACCAAAATGCTGAAGGATTTAACTCTCTGCTGTTACGATTTCAATTCAGGTTTGTTTGGTTTTTTTTAAGAGTCCAGCTTCATCCATCTTGAGAACTCCGAAGGGAGGGGATATATGTACCGTATATATTTTTCTCTTTTCCTCCTCCTTCTCCTCTGGATCCATTGCCCCAAGTCTCAGATCGTTCCGCAACATTTTAAAATCTCAGTTGGGGTGTCCTTTCGCACGGCACTAGTTGGCTTTTGCACTGAAGCACATTGGGATGTGCAAAGTCAGCCTTTTTCCCCAGCGTAACCCTTGGGTTTGTCCTAAAGATGCTTTTCTTCAAAAGGCAAACTGGACTTTTGTTTTTCCTAGAAGACGTTTCGCGTCTCATCCAAGGAGCTTCTCCCATTCTGACTAAATGGTAGAGAACTGAAGAAGCTTCTTGGACGAGAAGCGAAACGTCTTCAGGGAAAAACAAAAGTCCAGTTAGGCCTTTTGAAAAAAGCACCTTTGGGACATCTATATGACCTGGATGACTGAGGATCTCCATAGACCATCCCTGTGGTTTCCATGCCATAGGTGAACTGGGACTTTTGGGGGATGATTTGCAAGCCTCAGCTCTGGGGTGCCTGGCCTGTGGGAAATAGGAAAGTACTTGCATTTGACTGAAGGGACTCAGTACTAGGGATATCCAGTGGTGAGACAGTTGAATAAGTTTTGCTTGGGTGTTCTTTTACTTCTCCCATGATACCCGTCTGCTTTGTGCATTGTGCAAGAAACGGCTTTCCCAATCCAGGTGTATTGGAAGTCAACTGCTAATGCCCCTACCTGGTAGATCTTCTGCCAGGAGTTAGACTGCAGGACTGAGTATCTTCTACCATAGATGAAGGATGCTTGTGACAATCTCCATCTTTTCTTTGTTTTCCTGAGCAGGTAGGCAGGGACCACAAAGTAGACCCAGCTGTAAGTTGGTCATAAATTTGCTCTTTACCAGAACGGGATCTTTTTCTTTCTTTCTTTCTTTCTTTCTTTCTTTCTTTCTTTCTTTCTTTCTTTCTTTCTTTCTTTCTTTCTCTCTTTCTTTCCTTCCTTCCTTTCTTTCTTTCTTTCTTTCTTTTTGAGGCTGCTTAATTCAGAGTGGAGAATTTGAAGGCTGCTGAAATGTTGCTAAAATGCCATTTTCTGCAGCCTCAGTCAGGGTAGCCAGTAATGAAGAGTGCTAGGAGTTGAATGTCCATCAACATCTGGAGAACTACGAGTTCTCTCCCTGTACTGTAGTAAGGAGGCTTCAACCTGGATAATTTTTCAAGCATTTGAAAAACTACTGCCATATCGACACTTCTCCCAGAAGCTAATTGATGACCTGGAGGATGGTCTTGCTTTTTAAGATGCAAAAAGTGACTTAAGATTAACAGGTTTTATTAGAGATAATCGTGGGTGTCAATCCGTAAGAATGGTAGTAACTGCCATTATCCATCTGGCATGGTTCTCAGTGCTCAGTTTTGTTTATAACCAGCTTTCCACAACCTGGGCATTGCCAAATGTGTTGACTTAACTCCCAGAATTCTCAGCGGCAATGACTGAAATTTATATCCACACATTAGAGTGAACTCAGAATTGAGTAAGATCTACCAATCTGTAGAGTATCGAGTAGGGATTATTTTTTAGCAAAACCTGGAAATGAAAGGAATTGAACTCTGAATCTTACTTCATACAAAGCAGAGGTTCTACGGTTGAGTGATGAGGGTTCTTCCATCACATTTTAAATACTTGTAGTAGGGGGTGCCACATTTCAAACAGTATTGCCCTGCTAATGAAGTCAGATGAAACTACTCTGTTTATATGGTTGGGGACAGGAGTGATGAGCATAAGTGCTTGGGTTCAAAGATGACTTTTCAAAGATATAAAAGATGACTGTCTAAAATGCTGTAGAGCTTCAAGCTCAGGTTTATAGCTACTCGCAAATGTGTATCTAGCTGCGTAGGTGATCTTCGTTTTTAATTCTCAGAGATTGCCCCATTAATTGGGCTTAGCAACATATCTTTAAGCTAAGATAAAATGAGATTAATTTTATTAATTAATAAACCATCGTTTTAGCATGTTGCGTGACAGGCAATCAGGTTATGCTGCAATATGATTGATGGAATGTTGTGGGAATTCAGGAATTGAGGGCTTATGTAGGGGAGTTAAATGAACTCAGGCAACTGTCTGTTTAGGCACCTTGAAAAAGATAAGATAACACCAAGGAACTTTCTGCAGAGCGAGCTGTTGTCTGCAATGATTCCTCCATAGCTTGGACTAAATTCAGTTACAGAAGAGATTTCCTTTCCCCTTTCCTTTCCTTTCCCTTTCCTCCTTTCCTTCCTCTTTCTTTCTTTCTTTCTTTCTTTCTTTCTTTCTTTCTTTTTCTATCTTCTTCCCCTCCCTCTCTTCCTTCCTACCTTCCTTCCTTCCCTCCCTAGAGAGGTTTGAAACTGCACCTTCCATGACCTTCTCATCCACAGGGCTCTTTCAGTTTCTGTCCAGATGGCCACTGAAGTCCGGATCCTCTGGAGGGTTTCAGGACTGCCTCACCCTGTTCTAAACAAAGCAGAAGTGCTTGTTCTTTGACGCGCGGAATGGCCACCGTGCGTTTCGCCTTCTCAGCAACTCAACTGCCAGTAGAGTGTGCATTTGAAGCAAGCCAGTAAAAATCTTAAGAAGACTCTTGCTAGATCAGCACAAATGCCATTTTTTAGTCTCCCATCCCATTTCCTGCAGTAGCCAAGCAGAGCCTTTGAGAGGCCTGTAAGTGATCTCGTTGCTCCTTTTGAGCTGAGCTTTCCAGCAATTTATAGTCAGGCATTTCATCCTCAATACTAGGGATATTAAAACCTCCGTGAACTTTCTGATCAGGGCAAAAAGGTTTTGTATCAACTTTCAGAGATGGATATTATACTGTACACTTGGTCGATGCTCAGTGAGATCTGGTTTCCTCCGCCTATCAGAATTTACTTTCGATCTGACTATGATTTTCAAAAAAACCCCACAGAGTTAACAGATGGGTGGTTAAAACGCTGACGCGGTTATTGGTGTTATTGTGGACAAACTTGACTGATTTAGTTGCAGTTGCAAATGCTGACAGAATCTAGTCCATTTCTCTTTGCTTCGTCCCCTGTTTTGGTTCCTGAGGAAAATGAGAAGGAAGTAGAACAAGACATGGCTGTACTTTGGCTAGTTTTGACATGTGGCCTAATATACATTTGATCTTTTGTGAGCCTGCACATGTTCGTGCACGTCTCTAATCCTACGTACTTAATAAAATACTGGAAGATTTACTATTTTATCACCGAGCTTTTTGCAGGCAGATGTCAAACGGGCAGCACAAACTAGAAGGTAGGCGATTACCGCTGTTTTCTGAAACTTCTTTGCAAAAAAAAAGTTTAAATCAGTTCTTAAGCCTGAATTGTACATCTGGCACGGCAATGTTCTCTCCAGTCGGTAATACAAGTACGCTTGGGAGAATTTCAGAGGTTAAGGTGCAGTTGTAAATTATTTTTGCAAGGGTACAATTTCATTCACTGCTTTTTCAAAAACATCTATGAAGCTGTAAAAATAAGCCACCAGAAGACCGCAGAGCTGGAAAATAATACCTTGTAGCAAGTTTCTGTGCCATGGAAAATTTCACTGGGCCTTGAGCACCTGTTTTTCTTAGTTTTAGCATAACATTTCAGAGGTGAGAAGTTTTCATGAGTGAGATGCCTTTCCCTTTGATAAAGAGCCAACAGAACAACTCTGATTGATTTGTTGTTATCTCTTTATTTAGGAGTCATTTTCCTCCATGGGTGCCATTTCTGATAGGAAACAAATTATATGCGGAAAAAATGGGTTGCTATTTTGATATAAATTCAGGTGCTTGGAATTAAACGTTCCTTCTGTTCTGTTCTGCTTCCCAAGAAGTCTTTTCACTGCAACTAGACCCTCTGGCATTTCTTTGTATATAATCCAGCTTTCCTTGTACTGTATTTTTTTTAAAAGAAAAATAATGACATTTCCTTTGTCTTGAGATTTCCAGTGTCTTGACAACTCCTCATTCAAACAGATAGTCCTTAATCCTTGGCTGTTTGCTAAAATAACAGCCGATCCGTTGTAGCTACACATGTTCCTTGCTAGTGAGCGTTTAGCATTTGGAGTTACTATAACATTGGCTCTCCTATAGTATAGCGAGCTACACAGTAACAAAGAAAGCTGTCAGTGGCGATTGGTCATCCTAGCTATAACTCAAGAATCAGAAATAGTAGTACGCCCCAGAAGAGCAATTCCCAAAGGATTTAGCACAAGGATAATGTTGTATTTCATTAGAGGTTTGTAACAGATAGTTGGTTGGTTATTTTAGGGACAAAACTCAAGACTAGGTAAATGTTTGGTCTAAGCTAGCAGAATTCTTAAATTTCTTAAGAACATATATCGAGGCCCCTAAAGCTGGAAAGGAAAATATGGATGACCAGTAGAGAGCAATAAAGAGGATTTTTTTTTACACAAGTTCTTGCCATCTTAGTGAGATATTTCCAGATATTTGCAGTTCGGTTCTGGTAGCTTTAATACCAAGTTCATTCAAGATATGAGCCACTTTCAGATTCAAGAGCTTAAATGTGATGTACTTTAAAAAATACGAACTGCTTTTAGCTTCAACAAAAGGGCTGATGCCCTTTGGGGCAGGAGGCAAGAGGTAAATCAAGAAATTGCATTTGTTGCTATTAATTTAATATTCCTTTTTTGCTGGAAAAAGGGGGGGCTATAAAGCAAAGTGGTTTGACTCCCTTACTCTGAGATTTTTAGTCAGGATTAATTGTTCTTCCTTTGGATGATAAAACCTACATGAGAAAACTGGTCTGAGTATTTGGCTGTAACTAAAGAATCTGTCTGTCCGTTCATTCATCCATTATCTATCTGTCTGTCTATCTATCCATCCATCCATCCATCCATCTATATCTGTCTATTAAATTTTATGCTGCCATCTCCCCTATAAGGTGATTCTGGATGGCTTTTAGGACAGAAAAGAAAGAAACACAGGCAACAAAGATGTTTAAGAGAGAGAGAGAGAGAAGGAGGCAGGGAGGGAAGTCAACACAGAGAATCTGCCTTAGATCAGAGGTTAGGAGGCCCCCTGGGAAGTCATGAGCAATCAAGAAATGTCCAAACATGGCATGATGATCAAGCTTAGGCTTTTGAGTATCACTAAGTCCACTAAAATCCTAAATATTATTCATTAGGGATTGCACACATTTATTTTTCATTTTAATTCATCATGGTATGACAGAATTTGAGAGCTGCTGGTTTAAAACAATGTGTGAATGTGGAGATGATGGTGATCTGCATGGGGAAGAAAACACAATTCAAAAACATCTCTTTTACAGCCTGCTTACTTCATAAGGTCGCAAGAGAGAGAGAGAGAGGAGAGAGAGAGTGATAGATAGATGGAGAGATAGATAGATGGAGAGATAGATAGATAGATAGATAGATAGATAGATAGATAGATAGATAGATAGATAGATAGATAGATAGATAGATAGATAGATAGATAGATAGATAGATAGATAGATAGATAGATAGATAGATAGATAGATAAATGGATGGATGGATGGATGGATGGATGGATGGATGGATGGATGGATGGATGGATGGATGGAGATAGATGATAGATGATAAATTTTAGATAGATAGCGATAGATAGATAAATAGATAGATAGATAGATAGACAGACAGACAGACTCAATTCGCATAACTTAAGAGAACTACGTGAATGCAGGTGTGATCAACCTGACCTAAATTATCTATGTTTAACTGGGACCTAAAAGCTAACAATGTGTTGCCACCAATCTTTCCAATTGTTCTTATAAACAGAGATCCAATCTTGATGACATAGAGCCTAATAAGCAACAATTTAAAAAAAAAAAGATCTTTTAACCAAGCCAAGTCCAGTTTGAAAAAATCAGAGTGGCAAAAAGCTCTTGATCATTAATATTCAGGAATGGGAACTTCCAAACCTTGTGATTGTGAAAGCTGTTAAGTTGCAGTTGCTTCACCAAACAGATCTGGAGTTGATCAATGCAGGGACATCAAACTGTATGAAACTCTCCAATTGCTACCTCCAGTTCCATAGAGTAAAAGCAAGCTGTAAACGCAATAAATCAATGTCTTTGTTAAATTATTCCTGAGGAAGAGAAATACCTCTGCAATAATAATAATAATAATAATTTATTTATTTATTTATTTATTTATTTATTTATTTTAATTTATATCCCGCCCTTCTCCCGACGGGACTCAGGGCGGCTCACAACATATTTAAAACAAAGGCATATATACAATCCCCCCCTGTAAAACCGAATTAAACCAAATTTTGGTTTAATTCGGTTTTAATAATAATAATAATAATAATTATTATTATTATTATTATTATTCGGTAATAATAATAATAATAATAATAATAATAATAATAATAATAATAATAATAATAATAATAATAATAATAATAATAATAATAATAATAATAATAATAAAAAAGTTGGAAGGGACTTTGGAGGTCATATAGTCCAACTCCCTGCTCAGGCAGGAAACCCTACACCATTTCAGACAAATGGCTGTCCAGTCTCTTCTTAAAAACTTCCAGTGTTGGAGCATTCACCGCTTCTGGAGGCAGGCTGTTCCACTGGCTAATTGTTCTGACTGTCAGGAAGTTTCTCCTTAGTTCTAAGTTGCTTCTCTCCTTGATTAGCTTCCATCCGTTGCTTCTTGTCCTGCCTTCAGGCGCCTTGGAGAATAGCTTGACTCCTTCTTCTTTGGGGCAGCCCCTGAGATATTGGAACACTGCTATCATGTCCCCCCTCATCTATATATCATAGAATTTTTCAGGAGAGGAAATGATTTCATTCAGGGTTGCAAAAATGGGAGGAGGGAGAGATGCCTCTTGCTACAACTACCTATGGTAGAGACAGCACTTATATACCACTTCACAGTACTTTACAGCCCTCTCTAAGCAGGTGACAGAGTCAGTTTATTGCCCCCAGCAATCTGCGCGCCCTCATTTGACCGACTTCAGTAGGATGGAAGGCTGAGTCAACTTTGAGCTGGTCAGGATTGAACTCCTGGCATGAGCAGTGCAGGCCTTTATTTATTTAATTTGATTTTAGAATAGATATTTATTGCGATATTTTTTTTTTCAAATTTAAATTTTATTATTTTTTTATCATAAAAAGAAACACATCACAAATACATCACAATACAAAAACCCCCATTCCCCACCCCCCACCCCCCGGACTTCCCAAACCTTATCCCAGGATACTATTCAAGTAAAAGTAAACTACTAATAATATCCCTAACTCCACAAAGTAATATTCTACATAAGTAGGTGAAATATGTAAAAAAAAGAACAAATTATCTAAAAGCCTAAATTATATTCCACCATTCTATGCTTATTTTGAATATAAACAATCCATCTTCTCCATATTGATAAAAATTGTTCATTTGAATGATTCTTCAGATAAGCCGAAATTTTTGCCATTTCAGCAAGATGCGAAACCTTCAATCTCCAGTCCTCCATTGTAGGTAAAACTTTACTCTTCCAATTTTGAGCTATCAGCAAACGGGCAGCAGTTAAGCAATACAACATCAAATTCGTTTCTTTTACATCCAAACTTTGTGTGATACCCAGGAGAAACAACTGAGGCAAGAAGAAGATTCTTCTTTTAAAAATTTGCTGTAGGTTCCACCACAATTTTATCCAAAAAGCCTTAATAACCTTGCAAGTCCACCACATATGAAAAAAAGTTGCATCTTGTTGTCCACACCTCCAGCACTTGGATTCATAATTCTCATAAATGCGAGACATAGTTGCAGGATCATTTATTGCGATTTTTATTATCGCCTGTTCACTGCCCGGAGTCGCGTAAGGGAGATAGGGCGGTATACAAATCTAAATAAACATAAACATAAATAAATATAATACTGCATTCTAGCCACTGTGCCTCCGTGGCAGTAAATGAGGCAACAATGTTGAGCTTTTTTTTTGCTTTAAAAACTAGGGAAAGGAATTTAACCCACCAATAGCCTTTTGTGAATACTTTCCCTTCCACCCTTTACTTAAGTCCCTTCTGCTAGACATTTTGGACAAGTGAGCTGAAGCGTGGTGCTGAATCTTGCAGACCTGAGGTGGGCTTGGGGTGCAGGAAAAATATGAGAAAGCAGAAATGATAGAGGTAGCATCAAACAAGCCCAGCTTAGCTTTTGAGACCAGCCAAGATATACAAGCCTTGAAAGCATTAAAAGGGCTTATGGAGCCATGGAGCACAGCAATCGGACCATCCCATCAGAGCTGATCCAAGAAGAGAAGCAGCACAAAATGTTGACCTACCCGGTTGGAGCAATTGCACCACTTCACTTCAGCTGCTTCGGTGGCCCTTTAGTGATAGATTGTACGAGCGGTGGGCCCTTGGTGCTCTTTTGAGTTTTCTTGCAGACATTTCATTACCCAATCTAAGTAACCTCCTCAGGGCTCTGCAAGAAACATCTGCAGAAACATCTGCAAGAAAACAATCAAGCTCAGAGAGCACCAAGGACTCCACAATTCAACCCTGGGCTACAAGTATTTTCCTTGTATTGAGACTGTGCAAGCGTTACTATCCATGGGCAGAAACCATCTGCCTTAAAGCCAAGTGGCTGGTCAAGGCTGGTCAATTTCCACCTGGAAATTCCATGAGATGGAATGCATTAGCTCCAACATTCTGCACCAAGGACCAATTTGCAAAAGCTTCATCCAGAGCTATTTGATACTATGTTCTCATCGTTCTCGTTTTCTCTAGAAACATTTTAATTATTTATTCATTCAATCATTTGTATAGCACCATTACTGTTATTTTTGCAAACAACTCAAGGCAGCGAACATGTCCAACATACCTCCCTCCTCCTAGCCTTAACCACTAGACCAAACTGACTCTCCATAACAAGGGCAACTGACTCATTCTTAGCGAAAGGGCACCCATTCCCAAATTAGTAATGTGGATCATTCTTGACATTAGACACACCAGAGATCAATTGGGGAAGACCTATTAAACCATCAAGCCACACCATTCTTTTGAAAGTATTCATGCTCCTCTTTCTCCTATCTGACACCCAAGGAAGGCTTTGCTCCCCCCCCCAAAAAAACCCCTCAATTTATCCAGGTCAACTCTTCCCTGACATTTCTTATACCTTGCATCATCAGGCAGAGAATACAGAGCAGGTTATCCGGTTGCAGGATTGGGTATGGCCAGTCTAGAGAAAAGAAGGACTACAGGCGACATGATAGCCATATTCCAGTATTTTAGGGGTGGCCACAAAAGACGAGGAAGTCAACTTATTTTCCAAAGCACCAGAAGGCAAGACAAACAATGGATGGAAACTAGTCAAGAAGAGAAGCAACCTGGAATTAAGGAGAAACTTCCCGACAGTGAGGACAATTAACCAGTGGAACAGCTTTGCCTTCAGAAATCGTGGGTGTTCCATCACTGGAGGTTTTTAAGAAGAGACTGGACAGTCACTTGTCTGAGATGGTATAGGGTCTCCTGCTTGAGCAGGGGGTTGGACTAGAAGACCTCCAAGGACCCTTCCAGCTCTATTCTATTGTTATTTGTAAACTGCCAGGCTATTGCAATTTCATCTGCGGCAGAGCAATTGCTCTGCCAATGCATTAAAGAATTCGCTATTCTGATTTTTATTGTTATTTGTAACCTGCCAGGTTGCTGCAATTTCATCTGCTGCAGAGCAATTGCTCTGCCAATGCATTAAAGAATTCCCTGTCAAGTTTACGGCTTGGATATTGCCCAAACCGCCTCTAATAAGGGCTAGGAGATGCGCTTGATTAATCATTCCGCAGTTAACAACTTGCACTCGAGTTTTTCACGTGATTTGATTTGGTTTCCTGTCACTGGGGCAGCGAGGGTGTTGGGAATCGATGGAGGTGTTTTGTGGGGTTTTTTAGCTCATGGATTCCGTCCACCTGAGTGGGATTGCTGTTTTCAGATGAAACAGAATTCTGGGTTCTGAAATGTGGCAATCAATCAATCAATCAACAGCAGATATATTGCTATATGCCACATGACCACAGAAAATGTCTTCAGACAATCCTGGTTCCCTGGGCGAAGAAACAGAGATGAGCACCATGCCTTAGAATCAGACCTGACCAGACAGGGAAAGCTTTACTATATATATAGTAAATATATATTAGTTTGTGCCATAGCTTCACATACTGCTTTTGGGAGTGACAGCACTTGGATGGCAGAAAACCATATAGCAATATATATATCTATATCTATACATACAAAGGCATAGGTTTTAATCTGGACTTTTGAACAAGCCAAAATAGCTGGGTTGGGGTCCACCGCAATCAGCCATCCACTGGGGTTCACAAGGCACAGTCGTTGGATCTACACAAGCTGCTGAACTAAATCTAAACTTGACTTACGTTTGTATTTAGCCACCTGGACACTGACCATTTCTGAGTCAGACATGTTTGGAGTGGCATATAAATTTATTAAACAAATAAATGACCCCACTAGTGATTTATAATTTCTCCATAACAGCCAATCCTCACTGACAAGACAGAAAATTTGCCATCGCTGTCGTTATTTTGAAAAACAACGTTTGCTTCTGAAAGATGCTTCAGGGGTCTCCAACTCAGGAAACTCTAAAAGGTTTTTTCTATCTATCTATCTATCTATCTATCTATCTATCTATCTATCTATCTATCTATCTATCTATCTATCTATCTATCATCTATCATCTATCTATCTATCTATCTATCTATCTATCAATCATCTATCTATATCATCTATCTATATTATCTATCATCTATCTATCATCTATCTACATTATCTATCATCTATTTATCTACATTATCTATCTATATTATCTATATTTATCTACATTATCTATATCTGTATCTGTCTATATCTACATTATCCATCTATCTATCATCTATCATCTATCTATCTACATTATCTATCTTAATTATCTATCTATATCTATCTACATTATCTTCATTATCTATCTACATTATCTATTTATCTACATTGTCTATCTCCATCCATCCATCCATCCATCCATCCATCCATCCATCCATCCATCCATCCATCCATCCATCCATCCATCTATCTATCTATCTATCTATCTATCTATCTATCTATCTATCTATCTATCTATCTATCTATCTATCTATCTATCTATCTTCCTTTGGTACCTTTGCCATCCCTAAAGCAGTAAGTGAAGCCATGGCACAAACTACAGGTAGTTCTTGACTTACAGCCATTCATTTACTGACCATTCAAAGTAGCAACACAAAATGTTACCTACTGCTGGTCCTCGCACATACAATCATTGCAGCTTTCCCACAGTCCCGTGATCAAAATCCAGGTCCTTGGCAACCATGGGGTCACCTGATCCCCATTTGTGACCTTCCCATCCAGCTTTTGACAAGAAAAGTCAATGGGGGGAAGCCAGACTTCCTTAATTACCATGGGATTCATTTAAAAACCATGGCACAAAAAGGCCATAACAGACGACCTGGCTCATTTAACAGCCACCTTGCTTAGCAGCAGAACTTCTCGTCCCAATTGTGGTCGTAAGCCATTCTGCTTACGCTTCACCTGAATTCAAATGAAGCAGAGATTCTTTTGACTCACTTCTCCCTTGTCCTGACCCAATATGGACCAGCGTTTGGTGTTTCTTTCTCCGGAAGGCAGGCCTGCATTTTCAGGCTGAGAAGCTCACTTTGAGCACCTCTGAGTTAAATGCAAACAGAGGCTTCTCCGAACCAGCCAGGAAGTCTTTTATTTCATTTTATTTTTGTTGCCCTTGTTTCTTTTGGGGCCAGTTGTTTAGGCAGCTCGGAGGGACACGGCACATTCGGTGTTCCAGCTCTTGGCAAAGAGCTGCTGATCTTCTGACGGCCAAACCCACCCCTGTCCCGAGTTCTGGACCAGGACTGCACAAGGCCTTTTGTGGTTGACTCCTGGTTGACCCTGTTTCTCTCACTCCCCCCCCACCCATCCCTTGTGAATGGCTGCAATAGCACCAGCTGTCCCTTCTTCAAACCCTCACCAAGAAGGAAAAAAAGCACTGATTATCCAAATACAGTCATTAAAGGGGAAATGTGTTTTTAGAGCTGTCAGGGTGATTAATGAGGGCTAGCGAGCTTTGCAAATGCACTTGTTTAGTCTAACTGGCAGGCTCTG
>NW_015394224.1:0-8113 GCF_001527695.2 Protobothrops mucrosquamatus
TTATTATGATTTTTTCCTGTTTTTTCTTTCCCCAGGAGCAAATTGGTTGATTCTCATTGTGAGTGATCTGATTGCCACAACGTTGAAAATTAAGCAAGAGAATACAGAATTGCCATTTATGGAGTGTGGAGATCCAGAAAAGTTTCAGGTTAATTAGTAGCAAAACTTGGCTTTCCAAAATGGGATATTTCATCTGCACTTGCGTGGTAGTTGTTGCAATGAAATAAGGCAATAGAGAAAGTTCTCTTGTCTGAAATGTGCCTCTAGTTTTCCAGCAATGTCCTCTAGTCCAGGGATCTGCAACCTTGACAACTTTAAGACTTGTGGACTTCAGTTGAAGTCCACAAGTCTTAAAGTTGTCAAGTTGCAGATCCCTGCTCTAGTCATTAGATGCTCAGGAATGGGTTGTGATTTTGTTGCTTGTCTGGAATATGAAAATAGAGTGATATGAAACATTTGGCATATCTCAATATTGTTCAGTTTTGTGTCATAAAATCTGCAGATGGGATTTAGAGAATCAATGTTATTCTAACTGCCTTTTTTTTATAGGCAACAAATTACTTTTATATGACAGTAGAGCCAATCTGGACATGCACAAGTGGTCCATTTGATATGTTTTTTAAAACATTTTCCTTGTTTTTGTTTGTAAAGAGGATGAAACAATTTCCTTCTCCAAGGATTGTGGCCACACATCTCCATTATAACTATCTGCCCAAATCTATTTTCAAAAATAAAGCCAAGGTAGGCATTATGTTTCACTGATAATATTTACTTCTGCACTTCCTTAGATAAGCAATTAATAGGAATGTTGTGAGCCTATTGTAATATTTATGGGAATGATATAATGCATGAAATTAGGCAGCTATGTAGCCTGCAGGTTACTAACAACCAGCTAGCATGACAAAGCATTGAGAAAACTGTAATCCAGAACATTTGGAAGGAAAGTATCTGATATAACCTAACATATTTTATGACACTAGGTATTGCGATAGTTTAGCTACTGGGCTATAGATATGTATCAGGAACATAGGATATGAAATATCTAGTAACCCCATTCAAAATAAATTAACTAGGAAAGAAGTACCCTTGACCACAAGAGATCAGTGGATAGTGACAGCTGTGTGAAACATGGCATTGTATGCCTTTGGTAGTAGAAGGTAAAGCTAGCAGATTTGGGTCGCAGACATCTGGAGGATGACAAAATGGCAGCAAAGAGAGAACTGAAAACTAATTCTCTGCTGCCATTTGGTGGTTGATTGGATTGTGGCAATCTAGATCTGGTAGCCTTTCTAAAGATAGATCTGGTAGCCTTTCTAAAGATACGAGAGGATTGGAGTATGGGTGACTGTGCTTTCTGAAGGATGTAATTAATGGACGTAATTTCAACCTCTAATTTCCTTTTAAGTGTAGTTTAGGAAGTGCTAATCATCAGCATCAATTTGCAATATAATAGGGACTTTTGCCAGTAATACAGTACTTTCATTCATGTCACTGGAAATTTAAAATGTCTGTTCTTTTTTCTTACCTTAGATATTGGTGTTGTTTCGAAATCCTAAAGATACAGCAGCATCGTTTTTCCATTTTCATAATAATGCTCCAACCATTCCCAGTTATAATTCATGGGAGGAATTTTTCCCAGAATTTATGAATGGAGAAGGTACTCTTAAGCTCTCAGATTGGCTCAAATATAATAACTTGGGGAACAGAAGGCTAGGCTAATCTGATCAATCTGAGCACCAGGGGAGAAATTGAGATGTGCCACTACTATGATTTCTAATAGGAGTGCTATCAAACTTGCTTTTCTAGGAAGTTAGACACCCTTTGGAAGAATGTTTGGCTTTAAGAGAAATGAAAATGATATGATCAGAGCTTCATTTTCTGTGATATAGATGAACACATTTCTATTGCCCCTAAGCAAAAAGACCCCACAAGATTTTTGAAATAGCACTAAAGCTTGCACAGTTTACTTGCTGGATGTGACTTTGGGACAGACAGCATAGATAGTCAGCATTTTGAGAACTAATTTTTGTCTCTAGCCAAAACTGAACTGATAACTCTTACAAGTGCTGGCCTTATTTATTTGGAAGTTCCCAGCAAGACATTTGTATTCTTTGTATCTTGAGAACTTATGTAAGCAGAAACAGAAACTTGTTTCCAGTCAGCAGAACAAACACCGTTAGCACACTGCTTGCCAGGAGAAGAGATATTACCTTACAACTCCTATTGTCTTTAGGGGATTGCAGGTGTTTTAGAGCTGATATGAAGGTTGATGCATGGATACAAGAATAAGGAAATGAAAAGGAAATAGATGTTTAATAAAAAACACTTTGGTTCAATACTATATGTTATCCAGAGAGAGTATGAATGCAATATATATAAAAATAATTTATTGTTAATGCTTTCTGCAGATTCTTTTACAAATAAGGTCATTTTAATATACTGCCTTTATACTATAGTTGCCTGGGGATCCTATTTCGATCAGGCTGTCGCTTGGAACAAACATATAGATGATGAAAACGTTCTGATTCTGACATATGAGGAATTAGAAGAGGTGGGTGTATTCATATCATGAACAAAACTTCTCTATGTACATTAGATGAGAAGAGGTTGTCCCAAACTTTTACTGCTTTTATAAGACATGGCATGATCAAAAGGCTGGAATTTAAGTCTTAGTATATTATAAGGATCATTTCCTCATCCTGTTCTGAAAGTTGTGAGACAGCCTGGAGCACCTGAAGAGTTAAGTGATTGGAAAAAAAGACCAAATAGCAAAAGTTACTTCTCTCACCAGTGAATAATCCTATGCACCCATATCCTAAACCCATAGAGCAAACATGTCAAACTCGCGACATCACGTGACGTCGTGCTACGTATCGGAACTTTTTTTGCCATTGCTGGCAATGGGTGGGCGCGGTTTTGCAATGACGCGTCCGGCCGTGGGCCGGCAGTTTTACACCCCTGCCATAGAGTTATAGGACAATGACCTTAGCCTTCTTTTTTGATTTGGCATCTGAAGAGCTTTAATGCTCTAATGGCATTAAAAATACATTTTAAACTTATTTTCTGTGCCATTTTGGCTTCATCTAGTTCAGTGATGGCGAACCTTTTAGAGACCAAGTGCCAAAAAACCGCCCCTCCCCCACCCACAGGGCCACCCACTGCTTCCACAGCCCACCGCAGATTGCCCAAGCGGCCCTGCAGCGCCGTGGCAGCCACACCCTCTGCCCGCACCCCACAGCATCATTTGCACGCGACGGGCGCGAGGGTGCGAGGGCGAAGTCTTGTCCTTGCTGCCCGGATGCCATGTCTTTGGCTGCACTGCTCTGCGTGGGCTGCACCTGGGGGCGACTCTCCTCTGGGGGTGCTGCTGGTGAGGAGGGGGCCACGGGGGGCTGGGGCAATAGTGCGTGTACTCACAGAGAGGGCTCTGAGTGCCGCCTCTGGCATGCGTGCCATAGGTTCGCCACCACTGATCTAGTTGATAGCAATTGCATTACAAAATTTGAAAAATTATTTTGGGATGCAGGAAGAACAAGCTCTTTAGGAGAAGGCTGACATCCAATTTTCTTACAAAAAAAAATGCCACTTGTTTATGACAATTTCCCCTAAAATGTATCTTAATGATGTAAATGCCTTACGAATTTGTGGGTTTGTGTGAGAAGAGAATTAGATTACCACTGAACTGATTTTTACTCTTTCTCCTTTTCCACCATGTAACTATTCTGGGTTATAGTCTGTATGGTTCCGTATAGAGTAGATATATTGATTGCGATTTCACTACATGCTCAAGTCAGCATATCTGACAATGGGTTTTGAATCTGAAGCTACTCAAGCTTACTCTAAGAAATACAGCTCTTCATAACATTAATATAAATAATTAATATCAAATATACAGTTTATACAACTTACATAGGATATTAATCATATCACTATATTGCTTTCAGGACCTGGTTTCGGGAGTAAAGCAAATAGCTAATTTTTTTGGTTTCCCTGCTACTACTGAGCAAATTCAGGCTATTGCAGACAGAACTACCTTCCAAGCGGTGCGCGATAAGTCGCAGGAAACACATGGGATGGCTGGTCCACTGCTCTTCCGGAAAGGTTGGTTTACAAAAAAGGAAACAGGGAAAGAGTGTTTTTCTAGTGTTCCCCTCTATCAAGTTTCCATTAGTAAATGAAAGCATTCACAGCATTTCTGTTTATGAATGTCCCATAATTGTATGCAGCAAGCACACTTTGTAGGGTTTACAACTACAGGTAGTCCTCAACTTAAGACCACAATTGAGCCCAAACTTTCTGTGGCTAAGTGAAACATTTGTTAAGTGAATTTTGCCCCATCTTACGACCTTTCCTGACACAGTTGTTAAGTTAGTAACATAGTTGTTAAGTGAATCTGGTTTTCCCATTGACTTTGCTTGTCAAAAGATCACAGAAGCTGATCACATGACTCCAGGACACTGCAACAGTCATACATATGAATTGGTTGCCAAGTGTCTAGAAGAGCTGCTGCAAAGGTTGTAAGTGTGAAAAACAATCGTAAGTCACTTTTTTCAGTGCCATTGTAACTTCAAATACTCACTAAATGAACTGTTGTAAGTCGAGGACTACCTGTACTACCAAAATTTGTGAGGGGAAGTGAACAGATTCAGAGAAAGGGGAAGTCAGAAAATTTATGGATGGAACAAATTGAAAAGATCCTCAAAGAAAAAAAAGTTTCTAAAACAAAAACAAGCTATGAATTTGAATACACCTCTGTAGAAGCAAGGCTAGAAAGATCTATGGTCTCATTATAAATTACATTAAACTATATTTCAATCTATTTTCTCTTACCTGTCTGCTTACTTTCTGTTGCTTTTTAGTTCTTATTTTTTTATGAGCTGTACTGAGTAGAGGTGTGTAAAAGGTTGATGCAGACCTATCTATATTTTCTGGTGTCTCCTCAAGTGTGTGGTTTCAGAATGTCAAAAGTTATATTTAAATTTCTGAAATTGGCACATGGAAAGGAAAATTAGTATCTGATATTGTTGGCAGAAAATGAAAAAGGGTAGGGATCAAGAGGATCTCACATTTTTGTTGATTGTTTTCCCTTATCTGAATTGGAAGTGCATTGTGTGAGTTTGAGGTTAAGACATGTATAGCTATAAAACTATAAGCATTACTATATTTGTATCCAGGTTCTAAGGATTACTGGTTCTGATAAACTTGTTTTAAACTCAGTCAATTTCACTGGTTTTGACTTCATTTTCACAACTGGCTCTGGTGCTTGTACATGACAGCAAATTCTGGAAGCAAGACAATAGATTTAATAGATTTGGCTAAGAAGGAACCATAGAAAATTGGTGAATGTATTCATATTTCTCTAATCCTCAGTGCATTGTATCATTTTGTGCCCAGTTATAAAATTACAAATCTTTTGAATTGTTATTAAAACTATCAAGTAAGTGATTCTGTTTTCTTTGAGCCTCCCATTTTCTTTTTGTTGCAGGCATTGTAGGAGATTGGAAGAATATTTTTGGCAAGGCTCAAAATGAGCAAATGGATGCTAAATTTAAGGAATGTTTAGGTGGAACCAAGCTGGGAACAAAGCTGAAGTATGATGTCTATTGCAAAACCTGAACATGTATCTTGTGGGAAAAAATATTATTTTTGTGGAAGTTTTGTTTGCTTGCATAAAAAAAGGATATAACCAGAATACACATTTCACTATTTCTAATCTGTGAAACTCGTTAGTATCACATTTCTAATATAGGATGAACCTGTATTAAGCTGGATAATATATAGCCAGACTATTTCATAGAACAAGACAATATTTTTCCCCAGATACCGTATTTTCCGGCGTATAAGATGACTTTCTAAACCCTGAAAATCTTCTCAAAAGTCGGGGGTTGTCTTATACACCCAGTCGTCTTATACACCGGAAAATACGGGTATTCTATTTTATTCCTTTACACATGTGGTTTGGCATATTACTCATCAAGTTTTTTCTCCCCCCCCTCTCTCTTGCTCAAACTCTATATTTTAACTGGAAAAGTTGGGGGTCGTCTTATACGCCCAGTCGTCTTATACGCCGGAAAATACAGTATATGCAAGCCTCTCTTACAATATTTCTAAGGACAAGAGGACAATGATATGAATCGAGGCTTATTGGAAAAATGTGCCTGTATGAATAAGAGCTTTGAAGCACCAATAGCCAGGGTGTATCTCATACTCTAATTGCTCCAGTCTTCTGTTATTTTCCCAGCTCAGCTTTGGAGCAAAACTGAAATACTTGGTCCTGCAGAATTTGATATGTGGAGAGGACCCACTTCAAGAGAGTGAGGTAGTTGCATCCTTTCACTGCTGCTTTAGAACTTTTAAGAAGACAGACTATCAATATTGACTTTGGGCCATTCTATGTGAATCACCCCAAGGAGAACAGTGATTTTCCATTATTTGATCACTGATTTTTATTCAGGACATTGAACAGTGAGTAAAAAGATTTCGAGTTGGTACCATCTATTTAGGATGTCTGATTTTTAAGAGGCACTGGAAGGAGGTTGTAATTTTAAGAATGATGAGCATTTCAGAAGTAAAGTTTTACACAGAGAGGAGGGAAAAGCATCTTGTCATGTTAACAGCCCTTCATTTTAATATGTTTATTAAAACAATTCAATATTAAGATCAAGATGGAAATAGAAAATGAATGTGTCTAGATTTTTACACATTATATTATGAATCATGACTTATTATTACAGTACCTCGGATCACACATACTGGTAGAAGCTGGGAATCATAGAATCTGTTCAACCAAAACCAACCAACCATATTATATCTTAGCCTCTGTGTAGCCACACATAAATCTTAGTAAATCAAATGTTCAAATTCATCTTTCATGTTTTCTGATGTGGAATAATCTGTTACCCTTGGTCAAAAAATAAATATTTTTAATGTATAAAAATGACAATTTAGTTACAATACTGACTTACAAAAAAGCAAAATCACATGTAGCATTAGTCTGGTAAAATGTGCTAGAAATATAAATATGAAATATTCAAACTGGTGAATTTGAAATGTATTCACTACATCAAGATGATTTTTTTCCAGCATTTTGAATAGAAAAGTCTGTAACACATGCACTGATGATAATAAACTGATTTTTATTGTAAATTTTGTACAGATAACATTTATATTCAGTTGCTAGAGTATTATAAAAGCACTCACTTCAACTTAACAAAATATTCCTTACCCTTGTCCTACCATATACAGGACTGACCTCTCCTCTGAAAGGAATAAGTCCCTTTAAGTTACCAGGCAAAAGGCAGATTCTGCTAGATCACAGGTGTCAAACTCAATCGTGTCATGTGATGTATTGTGACGTATTACATTTTTTGCCTTTGCGGAGCTGGGGTGGGTGTGGCCTATGCACGATGCATCCGGCCCGCAGGCCTCCAGTTTGACATCCCTGTCCTAGGTGGACAAACCAGTGTATGATGAGTTTGTGTGATGTCTTGCAATTGAAAAGCTTAAATTGCAGGAAAGCAACGTAAGTGGATAATGGAAGTCAGGCTGTATAACAGAGATGGAAAAAAAAAGAATAGAGAAAAAGGTACAGCAATCCAAAGACAAAGTCAACAATCAGCTATTTGGCATGCTAGCTGGTTATTCTAGGACTTGTAGTTCAAACATATCTGAAATGTGCCAGGTTGGGGAAGGTTGGCATTTTGTAATGTTTGGCAAAAAAGACCATATGTATTAACAAGATAGTGAAAACAATTTTGTATGAAGATAGCCTTATGTTATCTTATTTTACCATTTACGGCTTTGCCAAATACCTTATTGGAAACATCAGACTACAATATTTTAGAGTTGTTTTTGCATTTCCCAGTTGAGGTGAATGACCTATCAAAATGTTAAGATGGGGCCTGGTGGGGCCTGGCGGGGCCTGGTGAGGCCTGGGGCCTGGCGGCCAAGAAGAGCTGCAGCCCGTTGCAGCGGCCCGGCGCAGCGATGGCTCGGCGATCGGAGGTGGGCGGAGCTACGGGACTGCGGAGGGCGGCCCAGGCGCGGAGAGGCCTAGCGAGGCCTGGTGAAGCCCGGCCTGGGGGCCTGGTGGCCAGGAAGTACTGCGGCCCGA